>NC_047055.1:52689430-52814233 GCF_011762595.2 Tursiops truncatus
TCACAAATTATGTCTTTAATAGTGTGTACCCATTAACATAGATGATTTATAATTATTTTTATCATTTGCCTTTTAAATGCTATAAAATAATAAAAAAATAAAATTATGAATAATATAGCTTAAATTACAATAATATAGCTTTTTATGTCTGTCCACCTATTAAACTTCCCTAGAATACTTTATATTTTCATATGATTTAAGTTACATCTGCTGTTTCTACTTGAAAGACTCCCTGTAGCATTTCTTATAGGGCAACATTAATGGTAATGGACAGTTTTGCCAACCAAATATTATATTCTCTGTTGAAAATTTTTTCTTTCAGCACTTTAAATGTATCATTTTACAGCCTTCTTGCCTATAAGGTTTCTGCTGAGAAAGCCACTAATAATATTATTGAGGACCCCTTGTGTGTGACAAGTCACTTTTTTCTTGCTGCTTTCAAGAGTCTCTCTTTGTCTTTGATTTTCAACAGTTTGATTATAATGTGTCTCTGGGTGTGTCTCTTTGGGTTCTCCTACATGGAGATAATTGAGCTTCTTGTATTTGAGTATTCATGTCTTTCCTCAAATTTGGAAGGTTCTCAGCTATTATTTATTTAAATGAGATCTCTGCCCCTTTCGCTCTTTTCCATCTGGGATTCTGAAAATGTGTATTTTGATCTTCTTGATGCTGTATCATAAGTCCCTTACACTTTATTTACCCTCTTCTTTCTTTTTTTTTCTTTTGTTTCCTCAGATTGGATAGTTTCAAACAATCTGTCTTCATATTCACTAATTCTTTCTTCTGTCTGTTTGAATCTGCTGTTGATCTCTAGTGATTTTTTTCAACTCAATTACATTCTTCAGCCACAGAATTTTTGTTTGGTTCTTTTTTATAATTTCTACTTCTCTACTGATATTCTCATTTTGTTTATATATCCTTTTCCTGATTTGTCTGTCCATGTTCCCCCTCATTGGGCACATTTAAGATGACTATTTTGAAGGTTTTGTCAAATAAATCTAAGGCCTATTTCTTTTTAGGGTCAGTTTCTGAAAATGTATTTCTCCTTCACATGGGCCATGATTCCCTCTTTCTTTGTATGTCATCCTTTGTTGACAGTTGGCATTTGAGAAAACAATGACCTTCCTTAGTCTTTACAGACTTGCTCTATGCAGCAGAAGACCTTCACTAATCATCTCAGCATGAAGGCTCAAGTTCCTCTCAGCACTTTACCTGAGGCTGCATCTTCCCTGGGGCCGTGAATGTGATTTTAACTCCAACTTTTTATACATAGCTGATTTTACATGTCTTAATTTCCCTAAGAATCTCATCCCTGCCTCTTCTCAGGGTACATGTTCTATTGTATTCCTCTGCCTGTAATCTCTTGTCTTTAGGTGCCTACAAGTATGCATTCCCCTTGCAATGCTTTTGTGTTGTGGTGCCTGACACTTCTTTCAGCAGCCTCTGACCTAATATCCAAACTATGCCAACATTCTATTCTGTGCTCTGACTCACAGGAGACAGAAACCAGTCCCTTGAGCTGTCCCCAGACAAGCCAGAACATTGTAAGCAAGTTTCATTCTTTTCGTTCTATCTCAAAAGAGGAACTGGAAATTGTGAAGCTTCCTCCTGAAAGCACTGTGCTGCACTAGAGGCAGTGAGAAGGATAACTCAAGCAGTATGAATTTTCCTACTGTTTTCAATATAGATTTTTTTTGGTTAGGCATTTCCTTGGTTGTTCCAAGTTTTTACCTGGTTTCTAAATTCTCATAAAGCTACTTTGGTCCATATTTGTTGTTAATTTGGTATTTCTGTGGAGAAACAGGGTCTGGCAACTTCTAGTCTACCATCTTGCAGATACCATGCCCATTGAATTTTGAAACTTTATTGTAACTCTATACAGAATCTGTCTATTTTGGTACTGTAATAAAAATTTCTATGATGAAGGAAATGAAGCTAATGAGCACTTGAAATGTTGCTACCATGTTTAAGGAACTGAATTTTAAATTTTATTTAAATTTAATTAATTATAATTAAATGACAATGTGTGACTAGTCATATTGGGCAACACAAGTCTAAGTTCTTACCAGGATGAGGGCAGGATAGAAAAATCCAGGAACCTTTAGGAAGAAGAACCTTTGGGATTCTTTCACACACCAATATATTGATAATACTTTGTCTTGGGGTCTATGACATCATCATGAAAAATCACTATCCTACAGAGCCACTGTATCTATTGAGACTCTATTGTGTCCCTTAATAACATTGTAATAAGAAAAAAAAAGCATTGAGAACTTATTGTTATAGAGGGAAAATACCACACATGTTTTTATTACCCATTAACCCTAAGAAAACACTTTGAAATATTATCTCTTTATTGAAAGTTTGTAGAATTATAGAGGTTGGTATATTCGGAAAGTAATTTAAATATTTTAAATCCATTTGACTGTCATGCCCTTGCTTTAATATGAACTCAGATTCAAAATAGAGATGAAGTTAGGTCCAACAACTGGATTGGATTTATACTACTCAAAATATTGATGAATATTTCTATCTTCATTTTGTTTTCTTGCTTGCCATTTAACAGAATTTGCATAAATCAAACTTTACTGCTTAAGTGGTATTAATCATATTATATTTTCATGATAGTTTTTAAAGTATAAATCATGGTTACTGCAGTATCTAGTCTGTTATTCACAGCAGTCCAATGAAATAGGTAATTTTGGTGATATTCTCATTTTACTGATGAGCAAATATGAGTATGGAAAATTAAGTGAACTGCCTAATGAAACAATACGAAGCATTGGAAGAGTTAGGATTCAAACCCAGGTCTGTTGGACTCTAAAACCAATGTTGCCTCTCAATACCATTTTTTAAAAATTTATTTTATTTATTTATTTTTGGCTGCATTGGGTCCTTGTTGCTGTGAGCAGGCTTTCTCCAGTTGCAGCAAGCAAGGACCACTCTTTGTTGTGGTGCGTAGGCTTCTCATTGTGGTGGCCTCTCCTGTTGCAGAGCATGGGCTCTAGGCACACGGGCCTCAGCAGTTGTGGCACACGGACTCTAGAGCACAGGTTCAGTAGTTGTGGTGAACAGGCTTAGTTGCTCCATGGCACATGGGATCTTCCCTGACCAGGGCTCAAACCTGCATCCCCTGCATTGGCAGGTGGACTCTCAACCACTGCACCACCAGGGAGTCCCCTCAATACCATTTGTATTGATTGAAGGCAGTAAAGAATTTTATCTCAAAGTCAGACTGGCTTTATTCTAAAGATTTAGAAAGCATCTTGGCTTTTCACATAGATAAATTGTTTTTAGTTTGTGGATTCATTTACAATTTTACCATGAAATTGTAAAGGAATATTTCTCAATGTATAAATACCAATATAGACAAAGTAATTTGATCTTTAAATTCTAATGCAATTTTACCTTCAGATTTTATAATATTTTTATTTCTAAATTGTTTTATATTTACCAAATTGGAAAGATAGCAATGATTTCCTTAAATGGGCTACTACTAGAAATGTAAATCCAAGGAAATAAAATCATATTGCTTGTTTATGGTTGGAAAAAAGCAAACAAGACAAACAAACAAAAGCATAATGAGGAGATCTGTAGAGTAGATTGACAGGAAAAACTGTCATAATGTCAGATATAACTTAGAGGGAAACATGCAGATTCTTTTCTTGTTTTGCAGTATACGTCTCCCCTCTATATATCATTCCCTAAATCTTATTGTGATGCTCAGTATATAAAACAGGTGACACTAGAGTGGATTTAGTTGAAGTAAAATATCGGAATCCTAGCTCTTCTCTGTCTACAAACTTCACTACTCTCTTTTTACTGAAAATCCTCTTTGACAAAAGCTATGGCTTTTTTAAAAAAAAATTTATTGAAGTATAGTTGATTTACAATATTGTGTTATCTTCAGGAATACAGCAAAGTGAATCAGTTATACATTTACATACATCTGCTCTTTTTTTTTATATTTGATTCATTTTACATATAGGCCATAACAGAGTATTGACTGGAGTTCCCTGTGCCATACAGAAGATTCTTCTTCTTTTTTTTTAAACATCTTTATTGGGGTATAATTTCTTTACAATGTTGTATTAGTTTCTGCTGTATAAAAAAGTGAGTCAGCTATACACATACATATATCCCTATATCCCCTCCCTCTTGTGTCTCCCTCCCACCCTCCCTATCCCACCCTACTAGGTGGTCACAAAGCACTGAGCTGATCTCCCTGTGCTATGCAGCTGGTTCCCACTAGTTATTTTATGTTTGGTAGTATATATATGTCCATTCCACTCTCTCACTTCATCCCAGCTTACCTTTCCCCCTCCCTGTGTCCTCAAGTCCATTCTCTATGTCTGCGTCTTTACTCCTGTCTTGCCCCAAGGTACTTCAGAACCTTTTTTTTTTTTTTTTTAGATTCCATATATATGTGTTAGCATATGGTATTTGTTCTTCTACTTCTGACTTACTTCACTCTGTATGACAGACTCTAGGTCCATCTACCTCACTACAAATAACTCAATTTTGTTTCTTTATATGGATGAGTAATATTCCATTGTATATATGTGCCACATCTTATCCATTCATCTGTCGATGGACACTTAGGTTGCTTGTATATTTTGGAAATTAATCCTGTGTCAATTGCTTTGTTTGTAAATATTTTTCCCCTTCTGAGGGTTGTCTTTGCATCTTGATTATGGTTTCCTTTGCTGTGCAAAAGGTTTTAAGTTTCATTAGGTCACATTTGTTTATTTTTATTTCCATTTCTCTAGGAGGTGGGTCAAAAAGGATCTTGCTGCGATTTATGTCATAGAGTGTTCTGCCTATGTTTTCCTCTAAGAGTTTTAGAGTGTTGGACCTTGCATTTAGGTCTTTAATCCATTTTGAGTTTATTTTCATGTATGGTGTTGGGAGTGTTCTAATTTCATTCTTTTACATGTAGCTGTCCAGTTTTCCCAGCACCACTCATTGAAGAGGCTGTCTTTACTCCATTGTATATTCTTGACCCCTTTGTCAAAGATAAGGTGACCGTATGTGTATGGGTTTATCTCTGGGTTTTCTATTGTATTCCATTGATCTATATTTCTGTTTTTTTTGTGCCAGTACCATACTGCCTTGATTAGAATAGCTTTGTAGTATAGACTGAAGTCAGGGAGCCTGATTCCTCCAGCTCTGATTTTCTTTCTCAAGATTGCTTTGGCTATTCAGGATTTTTTGTGTTTCCATACAAATTGTGAAATTTTTTATTCTAGTTCTATGAAAAATGCCATTGGTAGTTTTAAGATGATTGCATTGAATCTGTAGATTGCTTTGGGTAGTATAGTCATTTTCACAATTTTGATTTCCCTTTCAGATTTTTCATCATTAGTGTATAGGAATGCAAGCAATTTCTGTGCATTAATTTTGTATCCTGCTACTTTACTAAATTCATTGATTAGCTCTAGTAGTTTCTGGTAGAGTCTTGAGGATTCTCTATGTTATCTGCAAACAGTGACAGCTTTATTTCTGTTCCAATTTGGATTCCTTTTATTTCTTTTTCTTCTCTGATTGCTGTGGCTACAGCTTCCAAAACTATGTTGAATAATAATGGTGAGAGTGGGCAACCTTGTCTTTTTCCTGATCTTGGTAGAAATGGTTTCAATGTTTCACCATGGAGAATGATATTTGCTGTGGGTTTCTCATATATGGCCTTTATTATGTTGAGGTAAGTTCCCTCTATGCCTACTTTATGGAGGGTTTTTCTCATAAATGGATGTTAAAATTTGTCTAAAGTTTTTATGCATCTATTGAGGTGATCATATGGTTTTATCCTTCAATTTGTTAATGTGGTGTATCACATTGATTGATTTGGGCATACTGAAGAATCCTTGCATTCCTGGGAAATACCCTACTTGATCATGGTGTATGACCCTTTTAATGTGCTGCTGGATTCTGTTTGCAGGTATTTTGTTGAGGATTTTTACATCTATTGTCATCAGTGATATTGGCCTATAGTTTTCTCTTTCTTTTGACATCTATGTCTGGTTTTGGTATCAGGGTGATGGTGGCCTCATAGAAAGAGTTTGGTAGTGTTCCTCCCTCTGCTATATTTTGGAAGAGTTTGAGAAGGTTAGGTGTTAGCTCTTCTCTAAATGTGTGATAGAATTTGCCTGTGAAGCCATCTGGTCTGGGGCTTTTGTTTGTTGGAAGATTTTTAATCGCAGCCTCAATTTCAGTGCTTGTGATTGGTCTGTTTATATTTTCTATTTCTTCCTGCTTCAGTCTCAGAAGGTTGTGCTTTTCTAAGAATTTGTCCATTTCTTCCAGGTTGTCCATTTTATTGGCATATAGTTGATTGTAGTGATCTCTCATGATTCTTTGTATTTCTGCAGTGTCAGTTGTTACTTCTCCTTTTTCATTTCTAATTCTATTGATTTGAGTCTTCTACCTTTTTTTCTTGATGAGTCTGCCTAATGATCTATCAATTTGGTTTATCTTCTCAGAGCAGCAGCTTTTAATTTTATTGATCTTTGCTTGCTTCCCCTCATTTCTTTTTCATTTATTTCTGATCTGACCTTTATGATTTCTTTCTTTCTGCTAACTTTTTTGTTGTTGTTCTTTCTCTAATTGCTTTTGGTGTAAGGTTAGGTTGTTTATTTGAGATTTTTCTTGTTTCTTGACTTAGGATTGTATTTCTATAAACTTCCCTCTTGGAACTGCTTTTGCTGCATCCCATAGGTTTTCAGTGGTCGTGTTTTCATTGTCATTTCTTTCTAGGTATTTTTTGATTTCCTATTTGATTTCTTCAGTGGTCTCTTGGTTATTTAGTAACATATTGTTTAGCCTCTATGTGTTTGTATTTTTTACAGTTTTTTTTCCCTGTATTTGATACCTACTCTCATAGCATTTGGTTGATACAATTTCAAATTTCTTACATTTACCAAGGCTTGATTTGGGACCCAAGATAAGATCTATCCTGGAGAATGTTCCTTGAGCACTTGGGAAGAAAATGTATTCTGTTGTTTTTGGATGGAATGTCCTATAAATATCATTTGAGTCCATCTTGTTTAATGTATCACTTAAAGTTTGTGTTTCCTTATTTATTTTCATTTTGGATGCTCTGTCCATTGGTGAAAGTGAGGTGTTATAGTGCCCTACTATTATTGTGTTACTGCTGATTTCCCCTTTTATGGCTCTTAGCATTTGCCTTATATATTGGGGTGCTCCCATGTTGGGTTCATAAGTATCTACAATTGTTATATCTTCTTCCTGAATTGATCCAATGATCATTATGTAGTGTCTTTTTTTCTCTCTTGTAATAGTTTTATTTTAAAGTCCTTTTTTTCTGATACGAGAATTGCTACTCCAGCTTTCTTTTGATATCCATTTGCATGGAATATCTTTTTCCATCCCCTCACTTTCAGTCTGTATGTGTCCCTAGGTCTGAAGTGGGTCTCTTGTAGATGGCATATATACAAGTCTTGCTTTTGTATCCATTCAACCAATCTCTGTCTTTTGGATGGAGCATTTAATCCATTTACATTTAATGTAATTATCGATATGTATGTTCCTATTACCATTTCCTTAGTTGTTTTGGGTTTGTTATTGTAGGTCTTTTCCTTCTCTTGTGTTTCTTCCCTAGAGAAGTTCCTTTAGCATTTATTGTAAAGCTGGTGTGCCTGTGCTGAATTCTCACAACTTTTGCTTGTGTGTAAAGGTTTTAATTTCTCTGTCACATCTGAATGAGTTCCTTGCTAGGGAGAGTAATTTTGGTTGTAGGTTTTTCCCTTTCATCACTTTAAATATGTCCTGCCACTCCTTTCCGGCTTGCAGAATTTCTGCTGAAAGGTCAGCTGTTAACCTTATAAGGATTCCCTTGTATATTATTTGCTGTTTCTCCCTTGCTGCTTTTAATATTTTTTCTTTGTATTTAAATTTTGATAGTTTGATTAATATGTTTCTTGGTGTGTTTCTCCTTGGGTTTACCCTGTATGGGACTCTGCACCTCCTGTACTTGATTGACTATTTCCTTTCCCATGTTAGGGAAGTTTTCAGCTATAATCTCATCAAGTATTTCTCAGTCCCCTTTTTGTTTCTCTTCTTCTTCTGGGACCCCTGTAATTCCAATGTTGCTGCGTTTAAAATTGTTCCAGAGATCTCTGAGACTGTCCTCAATTCTTTTCATTCTTTTTTCTTTATTCTGCTCTGCAGTAGTTATTTCCAGTATTTTATCTTCCAGGTCACTTATCCATTCTTCTACCTCAGTTATTCTGCTATTGATTCATTCTAGAGAATTTTTAGTTTCATTTATTGTGTTGTTCATCATTGTTTGTTTGCTCTTTAGTTCTTCTAGGTCCTTGTTAAATGTTTCTTGTATTTTCCCCATTCTATTTCCAAGATTTTGGATCATCTTTACTATAATTACTCTGAATTCTTTTTCAGGTAGACTGCCTATTTACTCTTCATTTTCTTTTTCTGGTGGGTTTTTATCTTACTCCTTCATCTGCTCTGTGTTTCTCTGTCTTCTCATTTTGCTTAACTTACTGTGTTTGGGGTCTCCTTTTCACAGTCTTCCTGTTCGTAGTTCCCATTGTTTTTGGTGTCTGTCCCCAGTGGCTAAAGTTAGTTCAGTGGGTTGTGTAGACTTCCTGGTGGAGGGGACTGGTTTCTGTGTTCTGGTGGGTGGGGCTGGATCTTGTCCTTCTGGTGGGGAGGACCACATCCAGTGGTGTGTTTTGGAGTGTCTGTGAACTTTTTATGATTTTACACAGCCTCTCTGCTAATGGGTGTGGTTGTGTTTCTGTCTTGCTAGTTGTTTGACATGGGGTGTCCACCACTGGAGCTTGCTGGTCATTGAGTGGAGCTGGGTCTTTGCATTGAGATGGAGACCTCTTAGAGAGCTTTCCCTGTTTGATTATACATGGAGTCCAGAAGTCTCTGATGGTCCAATGTCCTGAACTCGGCTCTCCCACCTTAGATTCTCAGCCCTTTCACCTGGCTGGAGCACCAAGATCCTGTCAGCTACACAATAAATTTTTAAGGTTGACTAGAAGTCCAGTGAATTTCATTCATGGGTGTAAAAGTTGTATATTCAGTTGGCAGGAGGTATCAGAGATGGAACAGTCACCATCCAAGGTCCAAGTCTGCTGGTCTAGGAGAGTCCCCTGGAGATTTGGGCCAGCTGTGCTCAGGCTGGGGTGTGTGCACTGGCAGCAGTCATATTCGGGAGCTTGTTCTCTACAGTAGGTTCTTATTAGTTATCTATTTTATATATAGTAGTGTGTATATGTCAGTACCAATCTCCCAATTTATCCCTCCCCCCCGAATCTAAGGCTTTAAGAAGCACAATTTGAAGTTCTTCTTTTAAAACCACTTCCATAGGATAGCTCTTTTTAAAATATGAATATAGTTATCATACTCATGCTAATTCTGCTTTTTCGAAGTCTTATTCTGTTCAACAACATGTCATTCTGTTCAGACCCTTTTATACTTGGTTATAGTGTCCTAGAACCTTTCTAATTTTGGCAGTTTCTCTCTTAATATTTGGTAGTCAGAAATGAGCAGACTAATTCATACGTCAAGTGTGAAGTGACCTGAACAGAGGTTTGCCACTTCCATTGTTCTTAATTCTACACTTTATTGTTTGAAATTCCAGGCTGCAATAGCTTTGGGGTAGATCCTCACACTATTGACTCATATTAGAATCTAGATTGATCAAAACTCCAAATATATTTTCTTAAATAGAAGTTATTTTTAAAAATAACAAGTTCTTTATTTTTTTACTAATGGATGCATTTCTGATCTAATTATAACAATGGTAGCAATAGAAATGATGATGACAATAATAATAGCAGCCACATTTACTTAGTTCTTATTATGTGTCAAGTTCTGTACTAAGCATTACACATGTATTAGATACTTTGAAATAAATCATATGAGATATAATTACTAATATTATTCCCACATTACAGGTAACGAAAATGAGGGAGAAAAAGTTAAATAACTTGTTCAAAATCACACAACTAGGAATGCTATAGCTTGGACTAATACAAGTTATGTCTGTCCTTACAGTTCAAGCCCTTCATTACCAATATTTAGAGTAGAAATATAAGGGCACATTGAAATACCATAAACAATGAGGATGATTTATAAGCTACTAGGAAGCTAGAAAAAAAGGGGGTATTACAGATAAACTAGAGAGTACATTGCTTGTAGAGAGAAGAAACATTGACTTTACTGGACAAATGAAGGGTGAGACAGGATTGCAACTATTACTATAAATATTAGTGACCATAATTTGACAGTACAAAACACTCCACACTCATCATTCCACCATAAAATATCTTGCTAAGGTTGCTAATGTAATATGAGCTACATCTAGTGATATTATTCAGTATTTACTTTACCTCACATCTCAGACTCATTCAAAATAGTTGTCCAGTCTCTTCTCAAAATACTTCCGCCTCTTGGGTTTTGTGACCTTAAGTACAGAGCTTTACCCCTATCATATTTATTTTTTTTTGTATGGCCTATACTTTCAGCCTACAAAAATTATTCTGCATTGTAATTTTTCCTCTAATTTATTTTATATCACTTCTAGATGCTTGACTTAACCAATTTAAAAGTCAGGCACTTATGTTCCTGTTTAAGTACTGGATTTTAAAAAGTGTGTAAGACAGAGTAAAGAATAGAGCTCTTTGGGTAGTAGAGTCATTTTCATAATGTTGATTCTTCCAATCCAAGAACATGGTATATCTCTCCATCTATCTGTATCATCTTTAATTTCTTTCATCAGTGTCTTATAATTTTCTGCATACAGGTCTTTTGTCTCCTTAAGTTGGTTTATTCCTAGATATTTTATTCTTTTGGTTGCAATGGTAAAAGGGAGTGTTTCCTTAATTTCATTTTCAGATTTTTCATCATTAGTGTATAGGAATGCCAGAGATTTCTGTGCATTAACTTTGTATCCTGCAACTTTACCAAATTCATTGATTATCTCTAGTAGTTTTCTGGTAACATCTTTGGGATTCTCTGTGTATAGTATCATGTCATCTGCAAACAGTGACAGCTTTACTTCTTTTCCAATTTGGATTCCAAGCAATCTACAGATTCAATGCAATCCCTATCAAACTACCACTGGCATTTTTCACAGAATTAGAACAAAAAATTTCACAATTTGTATGGAAACACAAAAGACCCCAAATAACCAAAACAATCTTGAGAATGAAAAATGAAGCTGGAGGAATCAGGCACCCTGACTTCAGACCATACTACAAAGTTACAGTAATCAAGACAGTATGGTACTGGCACAAAAACAGAAATATAGATCAATGGAACAGGATAGAAAACCCAGAGATAAACCCAAGCACATATGGTCACCTTACCTTTGATAATGGTGGCAAGAATATGCAGTGGAGAAAAGACAGCCTCTTCAATAAGTGGTGCTGGGAAAACTGGATAGGTACATGTAAAAGTATGAAGTTAGAACACTCCCTAACACCATACAAAAAATAAGCTCAAAATGGACTAAATATCTAAATGTAAGGCCAGAAACTATCAAATTCTTAGAGGAAAACATAGGCAGAACACTCTATGACATAAATCACAGCAAGATCCTTTTTGACCCACCTCCTAGAGAAATGGAAATAAAAATAAACAAATGGGACCTCATGAAACTTCAAAGCTTTTGCACAGCAAAGGAACCCTTAAACAAGACCAAAAGAAAACCCTCAGAATGGGAGAAAATATTTGCAAATGAAGCAATTGACAAAGGATTAATCTCCAAAATTTACAAGCAGCTCATGCAGCTCAATGCTAAAAATACAAACAACCCAATCCAAAAATGGGCAGAAGACCTAAATAGACATTTCTCCAAAGAAGATATCCAGATTGCCAACAAACACATGAAAGAATGCTCAACATCATTAATCATTAGAGAAATGCAAATCAAAAGTACAATGTGATATCATCTCACACTGGTCAGAATGGCCATCATCAAAAAGTCTACAAACAATAAATGTTGGAGAGCGTGTGGAGAAAAGGGAACCCTCTTGTACTGTCTGTGGAAATGTAAATTGATACAGCCACTATGGGGAACATTATGGAGGTTCCTGAAAAAATTAAAAATAGAACTACCATATGACCCAGCAATCTCACTTCTGGGCATATACCCTGAGAAAACCATAATTCTAAAAGAGTCATGTACCACAATGTTCATTGCAGCTCTATTTACCAGAGCCAGGAAATGGAAGCAACCTAAGTGTCCATCGACAGATGAATGGATAAAGAAGATGTGGCACATATGTACAATGGAATATTTCTCAGCCGTATAAAGAAACAAAATTGAGTTATTTGTAGTGAGGTGGATGGACCTGGTGTCTGTTGTACAGAGTGAAGTAAGTCAGAAAGAGAAAAACAAATACTGTATGCTAACACATATATATGGAATCTAAGGGGGAAAAAAAAAAAACAAAAGAAAAGGTCATGAAGAACCTAGGAGTATGACGGGAATAAAGACACACACCTATTAGAGAATGGACTTGAGGATATGGGGAGGGGGAAGGGTAAGCTGTGACAAAGTGAGAGAGAGGCATGGACATATATACACTATGAAACGTAAAATAGATAGCTTGTGGGAAGCAAACTTATGGCACAGGGAGATCAACTCGGTGCTTTGTGACCACCTAGAGGGGTGGGATACGGAGGGTGGGAGGGAGGGAGATGCAATAGGGAAGAGATATGGGAACATATGTTTATGTATAACTGGTGCACTTTTCTATAAAGCAAAAACTAACACACCATTGTAAAGCAATTGTACTCCAATAAAGATGTTTAAAAAGAAAAGAAAAGAATATAGCTCTGTGTCATTCCATCAGTCCCCTCACTACATATATATATATATATATATATATATATATATATATATACACTACATATATATATATAAACAAACAAGAGAACACAAGATAAAATAAAAAACAATGGCATTTATCTACTAGTCTACATTCTTTCCATTTAATTAAAATTTTATCAATTTGTTCAATATCTTCTTTTCTATATCTAACACTAAAGGATATCTTAAAACACTATCAAATTAAATGTTTTCTTGTTATTTAGAGATATTATAGCCAAGGGGATCCTCTGATTTATTATTAGTCTAGTGACCTTATTTTTCAATGAGTTTGGTAAGGTATGTGGCTTTGGTTTTTAAACTCATGTTAGCTTTGAGTGATTTTCTCTGTCTTTGCTAACTACACAAGAGCCATCCATTTGAAAATAATTTTGGGGGATCGATGTCAAGCTCACTCATTTATAGTTTCTCTTCTTCCTTGTCCCTTCTTTTGGTATTAATCTTATTCTCTAGGATTCTTCTAAGATCATGGATATCAAATAAACAATCTCACCTCTAAATCATTATAGTGTTCAGGGATCTAAAAAAATTCATCAAGCTAGGAGTGTTGACATTATTTAGAGCTGTAAGAAATTTCATTACACTTTAATTCCTTCATATTTAAATTTTTCCTTTTCCAGCCAATAATGATCACTGATGGATACATAAAAAGAAATGAGTAGCTAGAACATTTCTGCTTCCTAATTCATTCATTCATCTAATACATATTTATTTAACACCTAGTTTGTGCTAAGCACTCTTTTAAATGCTGAAGATACTTCAGTGAACCAAATAAGCCTTCCTGCCTAATGTGATAATTTATTCACATTAAATTATCCACCTCAATCAGCATCTCTATCTTCTTTCATTTTTTCATTGCAAAAATATTTTATTTTGATTTTTCATGTTTTTTCAAAATGTTTAGCTATGTGGAGTTTTGCCTCTATCAGACCCTCCTATGGGTTTTCTCTACTTTCTTGTATTTGTGTTTGTTTGTGTGTCTCTCCACACATCCCTTGGACATGCATTTTAAATATATTAGCTCCTGTGCAAGCTATCCTCTTCTCTTTCTTCCTAATCAACATAATTTGCTTCTGCTCCTAATGAATCTCCTGTAATCTTCTGAGGAACATTAAATGAAAATTTCCATGACTAGGTTTCTGTCTTTGCTCTTTCTCTTGGAAAGCATTTTGTTTAAGTTAGAGTTGAGTCCAAGGCCAAGTACATGTTTTGGCTCTTCTAGGTATTTTACAATGTGGTTCTCATACAATATCAGTGTAGTAAGTTGATATTTTACAAGAGCATTCTGCTTTATACTTACAAGAAAAAAAAAAGAGTAAGGCATTAATTGTAAAATATATAAGGAACAAAGCATATAGATCTAACCCCTTCTCAGTAACAATCAAGAAAATAGGATTTTATATAATGGTAGCTGCTCTTACAAATGAAATCAATGGGAAAAACTCATTAGGAAAATTTGATGGAATATTTAGATCTTATGTGTCTAGGTTGTGCACATTTACAATCCACATGCAAATGGTCACCATAAAATGTTTTTAGCTGACTATTGTATGAGTAAAGGATTACAATGGGTAGTTGAGCTATCTAATTAGACAGATTCTAAGGAAGATATGTAAGACAATGAACAAAAAAGCAGAACTTTAGCTATTAGAGAAGAGTTTGTTGCAAATGTAATCATGAAAGGCAATTTAGAAGATAGGGATCATGAAATAGTAAGAATACAGATTTTAAGTAAATGAAGAAGAGAACAGGGAGGAAAAAAATAAGCCAAATAACTCATTTTAAAATAGTCTTTGTTGAGAAACATAACATGGATTGTAAATCTAGCAGGGAATGTCTGGCTACGTCTATTCTGTCTTATAGCTAGCTATATGTAAAATGTGATGGGAAAAGTTTAAAAGACGTAATTTATAATAAAACAATGCCAAAATTGGATGCTGAAAATATCATTTTAGTGAATATAAAATAGAGATGAAAAAGTAGACTAAAATCTCCTTTTAGAGAAATATTTACAATCTATACACATAATCATTTTTATGGTATGTTACATAAAGCCTGGTGTGAGAATGAACTAATACTTTAAAAATATTTGCTCAGATTAGGATGACACTGAAGTATCTGGGTATCCATAAGAAAAAATGGAATTAGAACTCAAATTATACCATACATAACAGTAAATAGCATATGGTTTAAAGATTTACATTCAAAAAAGAAAAGTCAAATAGTTTTAGGGTAAAAAGGTGGGTGTCTTTATGGTCTCAAGATACGGAAGAATGTATTAAATATGACATAAAAATATTTATATTTGACTACTTTTTAAAAATAGCTCTCATTTACAAAACCACTGTAAAAAGACTCATTAAAAATGAGTCATAGACTGAGAAAAGACATTTCAATGACATATTATCAAGAAAGGATTAGTATCTAGTATATATAAAGGAGTTATAAATAAGTAATAGAAACAGAAAAAATCAGTAGTAAAATGGGCAAGTTTAAGTAGGTATTTCACAGAAGAGGAAATCTAAATAGTCAATTAATATATGAAAATATACTCAGCCTCACCAATAATCAAGAAAACATAATTTAAACTGTAGTGAGATATTGTTACAAACCTAGCAAATTGGAAAAAGTTTCTGACAAAAAGAAATCAGGCAAGAATAAAAAAAAAATTGCAATTTTCTGGCATGGCTATCAGACATATATGTGCACTATTTAGGACAAATTTGCAACATCTGGTAAATTTGAAGGTGCTCTCACCATTCAACCCAGCATTTCTATTTCTAAATATATTCTATGTAACACTACTTATAGTTTTGTAGTGGTGCATTATCTGAAATAACAAATGCCTACATTAGGAAAATACACTGTATTATGGAACTATAATAGAAGTTATGATGACAAACTAGAGCAGCATATACACACATGGTTAAAACTTTAAAATGTAAGTTTCAGCAAAAAGAAATGATATATAGAGTATCATGATATTAATATAAATGTTTGTTTCTCTTGTTTATTGCACATTTGGGTCTTGCTTATGAACTTAATTGATAATTTTTCTTTTAATAAGTAAGTTAATCTCATTCATGTATATTGATGTGAGTGATATGATTAGTTTCAATTTTGTTATATTATTTTTGCTATATTTATTTATTCAAGTCTTCTCTTTTTCCCTTTAGAGTAGCTAAAGATTTGTCAATTCTGTTTATCTTTTTAACAAAACCAGCTCTTAGTTTCATAGATATCTCTACATATATTTTGTATTCTGTATTTCATTTATTTATTCTTTGATCTTTGTTATTTCCTTCCTTCTACTAACTTTTGCCTTAGCTTTTTTTTTCTACTTCCTTGAGGTGAAAACTTAGATTGCTTAATCTGAGATCTTTCCTTTTTCTTAATGTAACTTTGGTATGCTGTGTTTCCGTTTTCATTTGTTTCAAAGTATTTTTTTTTACTTCACTCTTGATTTTTTCTTTGACCCACTAATTGAGAACCAGAGGCCATCGGGGTTTCCTGGGTTTACGTGAGCCAGTGAGCACTGGAATGTGCAGGAAGTCTGGGTTCACAAGAGCTTGCAGGGCACCATGTGTCAAGGGAGCCATTCAGCACCAGTGTGAACTTGGAGTCTGGATTTGCAGGAGCCCACCAGGAGCCTGAGTTCCCAGGAGCCACCTGGGTCATGGGAGCAAGCCAAATCTGAGGTGAGCTTCGAGCCTGGGTTTGCTGGAGTCTAACTGGAACCAGTGCCACCTGTGGCCACTGGAACCAACTGGTGCTGAGGTGGACTGAAAGCTTGAGTTCACGGGAGGCCCCAGAAGCCTTGTGCCACAGAAGCTGCCTGAGGTTGCAGGAGCCTCCTGGGGCTGTGATAGCTGCATGTGGTTAATAGAGCCAGCAGGCACCTGGATGAGCTGGGGGCCTAAGTTTTCAGGAGTCTTCTGGGAGCCTGGAACCACAGGAGTCACCCAGGGCTATGAAAGCCAGCCAATGCTGGGGTGAGCTGTGAGCCTGGGTTTGCTGGAGTCCACTTGGAGCTTGCTGTCATGGGAGCCACCTGAGACCATGGGAAGCAGCTGATGCTGGCGTGGACTGAGAGCCTGGATTCATGGAAGCATTCAAGGGGCCTGGTGCCACAGAAGCTGCCTGGAGCCAAGCACATGGGTGAGCATGGGGTCTGGGTTCACAGGAGCCTTCCAGGAGCCTGGTGCTGGGGGTTCCTCCTGGGGTCATGAAGCTGGCAGGCACTAGGTTTGGTCGAGGGCCTAGGTTCATGGGAGCTTGCTGAAACCACCTAAGGCCATGAGATTTCGCCTAGTGCTGGGGCAGGAAGCCACTGGGATCTACAGTGAAGTCAGGTGCTCACTTCACTCTTCTCCCATGGGGAGTGCCTCTCTCCACATTGGTACACGTAGTCTTGGGGGAGGGATGATGGAGGCAATGTGAGTACATCTTTCTTATTTTGCTCAATGCATCTTTTCTTATTTCTGTGCTTCACCCAGGTGCTGTAATCTCTCACCTGAAATCCTTGGATCTTGTGAAAGAATTTGTGTACATGGATGGCAGTTCAAGTTGATGTTTCTGGAAGGGGATGGGAGCTAGAAATTTCTATACCACCGTTTTGCTGAGTCATTCCTATAAAATGTGTAAAACAAGGAAACAATTACATGTTTTAACTGATACATAAGTATTAATAGTATAAGAACATGTCTCGGAATGATAAGCATTGAATAAAGGATAGTAGTTACCATTGGTGAGGGAGAGATGGAATAGGCCAGTGAAGATTGCACAGCCTGCTTCAGTGTATTTGTAATACATATTTACTAAAAACACATGTGAAGAGAATATAGCAAAATATTCAGATTTGATAAAGCTGGGTAGTGGGTAAGTAGGTTTTCTTAAAAAATTAATCTCTATACTTTATGTGTAATTGAAGTATATTAAATAAGAAGGTTTAAGTTATATCAGTTAACATCTTCTGGAGCTTGGATCTTTAAACAATTGTTAATTTATAAGGACACAAAAGAGTAGGGCATTATATATGGTTCTGAGCGAAGCTAGCACTATTTGTTACATTACAGACTCCTCCCTAAGTCATTTATAGTAGCAATTGGTCTGTTAGAAACCTTACTATTAAAAACTTAGAAATAATAGATGACATATTTACAGGTTTTAAATTGCTTACTGCAAAAACAAACCTTCTCAGAAAAGTTGAAAAACTGTAACATTTATAGGAAAGTTTGAGATTGGTTGGATTATAATTTTTTTACAGTTTTTAAGGTGCAGAATTTGTTGTCAGTGTTGTTGGATAAGTAATGTTTGTGTCCTTTTTGAAATCCCCCTTTAGCTTCCTGTGACTACCTGGAAATTTTTGCTGTTGTTTTGTTCTATTTTTAAATAAGATACCAGAACCCAAATGAAATAACGGCCCCCTGTTACAATTTTTATTTTGTTGCTCCTCATATGAAGCAAAATTCTCATACTTGTGAGCTCATAATTCAATTAATTCCTCAAAGATAAGCCTTTTCTTCTTTTTGTTAAGATAAACATGTTTTCCTATTGTTGCAAGTGAATGTCCTTTGATACAAACAACTAACATTATACACACATATATGCACATGGTCATGTGCACAACTAACTTTCTCTTAATACAGAAGGAAAAATGAATAGTATTACTATTTTAGCATAAATTGTTATTCAATGGAAATGGTCAGAAATAAAGTAAACAGAAATAGCAAAAATTATTTTTTTAACTTTTCCAACAGAGAAACTTCTGGTCATTTTTCCCCCAGGATCTGAACATCCTTGTATGATGCTGTCCCCTGTGGATCAGTGCTAGAGAAGAGTTGACAAACCCTTTTTAATTGTTCACTATAGTATTTGAGTCAACCTTTCTTTCCAGTGGATGTCATTATCACTATTTTTCTTTAAGGTAAATCACCATTACAAGAGAGGTAATGATTTATGGTGTTACTGCACAGGTGTTGTTGAAACAAATAGCAAATAAGGACTTCATATTTATTTTGAATGTGAGATGGAGAACAGGCTTAGGAGGGACTTGGAGAAGTTGGGACTTATGTAACTCATTTTTATTGCTACCAAAAATTATTGGCGGTTTAGTAATAATGATGTCCACTTTGTTCTATTTTTAGCATAGTTTGGTTGGTAACTCATTATAATCTTAAGGCTTTTTCTTGTCATTTGTGTTTTTACTTAATGAAAGAAAATATGACAAATTTCCTTGGTGTTCTTTGAAATTACGGATTAACAAGTGAGAATAAAACAGAAACTGATTTACCATGAGCCTTGCATAAAGCTTTCCTTGATTTTGAAACTAAACTTGAAGTCAATATTGAACTGTCCCTGCCTGATGCTTCAGGACACATATAACCTACACAGAACAGTTTGGCATATGGATATATATGATTTAGCACCTTTACTGACTCTTTCACTTAGCTCTCCAACAAGACTACAAGTGCCTTGTGAATAGGAATAAATGCTATATATTTCTTTTCTATTCTCACATTGTTTACTTCAAAATTCTGTACAAATTGCATGCTCAATAAACATACACTGAGTTATTTATGATCTTGTCCATCCTTTTTCCCTATGTCACTCTTGTTCTTCTTTTCCAAATATGAGTAAATGATTAAAAAACCATTCTTTTTTATTTCTAAGTTTCTGTGTAATTTCCTACACAGAATTTTAAGTAATTTTATTTATCTATTTTCGAGTAAATTAGAGAGTTTCCCATATACAGAATCTTTTGGCAACTAGTTGGAATGCAACTTATTTATGATACAATAGAGCAGGACTCAATAGTCACAAATAACCACACATATCAACCATCTTCACATAAGCTGACATCTGGACAACAAGCCTCCTGGGCAGTGAGTGTGCCATCTCTGTGATCTGTAAATATAAGCATTTCTTGCTAACTGCCATGCCAAGCACTTTGTGCATGCTCAGGCAAACAGCTTTCAAACTGAAGTGAAGAACTGGGGAGGAAGAAGGGAAAATATTGGGAACTGATCGATCTCTTGAAATTAGTTAGTCAAGTAGGTGGAGGAGTTTGTTTACGCAAACTTGGAAAGCTGTATGTTTTCTGAATCTCTCCTTGATCAACTTCACTCTCCCAATTCCACACTACAACTTCAGGTCAACATTTCTTTTCTTCTTTGTCATGTAGAAAAGTGGCAATTTTGAAGACTATATTTCCAAAATTCAGTCTTTTGAGCAAATATTGCTTGATTTATTGACCAAAATTCTTAGGTTTGCTTTGCATGTTTTATTCCTTTTCCAGAACAGCTGGTAGATAAATAGTTTCATTCATTTATTCATTCATTCATGTATTTATACTTTATTCAATAGACATTTTGCATAAAACACACTCAAATTATAGGTTGAATGCATGAATTATTTTATGACCATTCTATACTAGACATTCTCCCTAGATTTTGTCATTTTATCCTCTTCTATTCACACACACACACACACACACACACACACACACACACACGCACAAAATGCCATTTTAAAAGTTAATTGCAATTTCCAAGCTCTGACCTTAAACATCCCAAACTTTTAATGTGACCTTGCAAGTATATTGTGTTCTTCAATTTCCTCAAGGCATATTTAATAGACAAACTTTCTTTTTCTTTATAGAATTCTACTTATGAAAATTGATTTATAATACATAACAGAGAAAGAAATACAAAATAGTTGCAAATTTAAATCATACCTAAATAACAGAATAAAATTTAGATTTTTTATAGGCAAGGAATTTTGATAAGGCAGAGTGTGACATGTAGGGAATCTGTAAAACAGATGATGTGGTTAAAAGGTGAGATAAGAGGTGTATTGTGAGTTTATATCCAGTTCAGAAAGATTGTTATACAAATGAACATGCTTTTTATTTATTTATTTTTCAAACATGTTTTTTAGAAAAAGAAAGATTGCCAATAACTTTGGTAAGAATTTTATAATTTTGCTAACATTTTTTAATAAAAATTCAATAAAGTTTTTTAATACGTATATAAAATAATAAGTTAATATTTATTTGAATGCTTACTCTCTGGGCCAGGTTCTATTCTAAGAACTTTACATACATTAACTCATGTAATGCTCCCAACGAATCTGTGAGGTAAGATACTTTTATTATCCCAGTTTTATATATGAAAAAGTGATACCATCAAAGAGATAAATAATCTGCGCAAAATTATGTAGCTAGTAAGTAATACAACTGGGATTTATGCCAGGGCATCTGGCTCCAGAATCTGTGCTCTCTCAACCACTTTGCTTAACCATCTACCATAATAACTAAACCATTTCTTATAGCTACATCAAATTCTTTCTGTACAGCAAAGCACTTTAAAAATATTTGGTAGAAATACTTTTTAAAAATATGTGTTCTCTAATTAGTAAACTTCATTTTTTAGAGTAGTTCTAGATTCATAGCAAAACTGAGCACAAAGTACAGAAAGTTCTCATTTACCCACAGACAACCTCCCCCACTATCAACAACCCACATTAGTGGTAAAGTTGTAAAACTGGTAAAACTATATTGACACAACAGTAGCCAAAGTCTATAGTTTATTGGTGTTTACAGCCTATGGATTTTGACAAATATATTACATATATCCACTATGAGACTATTATGCTGTATGGTTTTGCTGCCCTTAAAATTCTTCAGTGTTTTGCCTATTCATCCCTCCCTCTTCTCCATACCCAAGCAATCACAGATATTTTTACTATCTCCATAATCTTGCCTTTTCCAGAATACCATACAGTTGGAATCATACAGTATGTAGCCTTTTCATTGTCTTCTTTCATTTATTAAGATGAATTTAAAGTTCCTCCATGTTTTTTCATGGTTTGATAGCTCATTTCTTTTTGCCAATGAATAATATTCCATTATCTGGATGTAGCACAGTTTATTTCATTTGTCCACTAACCTACTGAAGGACACATTGGTTACTTCCAGGTTTTGGCAATTATGAATAAAGCTGCTATAAACATCCATGTGCAGGTTTTTGTGTGGCTATAAGTGTTCACTTCATTTGAATAAATACCAAGGAGTGTGATTGCTGGATCATTTGTTAAGAGTATGATTAGTTTTGTAAAAACCTGCCAAAATGTCTTCCAAAGTGACTTTGCCACTTTGCATTCCCACCAAGAATGAATGAATGTTGCTGTTGCTCCACATCCTCATCAACAATGGTGTAAACATTTTGGATTTTTGCAACTATGATAAGTATGTAGTAGTATCTCATTGTTATTTTAATTTTCAATATCCTACTGACATATGATGTTGAACATTTTTTCATATGCTCACTTGCCATCCACAGGTCTTCTTTGGTGAGATGACTGTTCAGATCTTTGACCTATTTTTTAATCATGTTTATTTTCTTATTATTGAGTTTTAAGATTTCTTTGTATATTTGAAATGAGCTCCCTATCAGATGTATCCTTTGCAAATATTTTCTCTCAGTCTGTGAATTTTCTTCTCATTCTCTTGACATTGTTTTCGGCAGAGAAGAAGTTTTTAATTTTAATGAAGTCCAGCTTATCAACTTTTTCTTTCATAGTTGGGGTGTTTGGTGTTGTACCTAAAAAGTCATCACCATACCCAAGGTCGTCTAGATTTTTTCTGATGTTTTCTTGGAGTTTTATAGTTTCATATTTTACATTTAGGTCTATGATCCACTCTGAGTTCATTTCTGTGAAGGGTGTAAAGTCTGTCTCTAGATTCTTTTTTTTTTTTTTTTTTTTTGCATGTGAATGTCTAGTTGCCCCAGCACAATTTGTTGAAAAAAGTATCTTTGCTCCACTGTATTGCCTTTGCTCCTTTGTCAACGGTCAGTTGACTGTATTTATGTGGCTCTATTTCTGGGCTCTCTATTCTGTTTCACTGATCTATTTATTTATTCTTTCACCAATATCACACTGTCTTAATTACTAAAGCTTTATAGTAAGTCTTGAAGTTGGGTAGTGTCTGTCCTCTAACTTCATTCTTATCCTTCAATACTTAGCTGGTTATTCTGGTCTTTCACTTCTCCTTTTATATGTTAGAATCAGTTTGTCAATATCCACAAAATGGTTCTGATTGGTTTTGACTGGAATTGTACTGAATCTATAAATCAAATTGGGAAGAAGTGACGTCTTGACAATAGTGAGTTTTCCTATCCATGAACATAGAATGTCTCACCATTTATTTAGTTCTTTGATTTCTTTCATCAGAGTTTTGCAGTTTTCCTCATATAGATCTTATACATTTTATTAGAGTTTTCATATTTGGGGTTCTAATGTAAATGAATGTGTTTTAAACTTCAAATTCCACTTGTTAATTGCTGGTATGTAGGAAAGTGATTTACTTTTGTATACTAATCTTCTAACCTGCTACCTTTGTATACAGTTGCCCCTCCATATCTGTGGATTCCACATCTGCAGATTCAACCATGGGTGGAAAATATATTTTTTTTAATTCCAGAAGTTCCATGAAGCAAAATTTGAATTTGCCATGCACCAGCAACTATTTACATAGCATTTACATTGTATTAGGCATTATAAATAATCTAGAAATGATTTAAAGTACACAAGAGGATGTCCATAGGTTACATGCAAATGCTACACCATTTTCTAAAAGGGACTTGCACATCCACAGATATTGGTATTCATAAGGATTCCTGAAACCAATCCACCATGGATACTGAGGGATGATTGTAATTGCTTATTAGTTCTAGGAGTTTTTTCTGTCAATTCTTTCAGATTTTCTACATAGACAATCATGTTATCTGCAAACCAAGCCAGTTTTATTTCTTGCTTCCCAATGTATATACCTGTTTTTTTCATTTTCTTGTCTTGTTGCATTAGTTAGTACTTTCAGTACCATGTCAAAGAACAGTGATGAGACAGGACATCTATACCTAGTTCCTGAATTTAGTAGGAAAGCATTGAGTTTCTCACTATTACGTTTGATACTAGCAGTAGGGGTTTTTGTTGTTGTTGTTTATCTTTTTTTACCAAATTGAGGAATTTCCCTCTTATTCCTAGTTTGCTGAGAGGTTTTTCTTCTTTTTTTTTCTTTAATCATGAATGAGTGCTGGATTTTTTAAATGGTTTTTCTGCATTGATATGATCATGTGATTTTTCTTCTTTAATCTGTTGATGTAGTGGATTAATTCAATTGGTTTTGGAATGTTTAACCAACCTTGCATAATTGGGATAAATCCCACTCCATCATGGTGTTTACTTTTTTTATACATTATTGTTGGAATTGATTTACTAAATTTTTTGAGGATTTTTTTCATTAGTGTTCATTCTAGATATTGGTCTGTAGTTTTATTTTTATTTTTGTATTGTCTTTAGTTTGAGTATTAGACTACTGTTGGACTTATAGATTTAGAGTGTATGCCCTCTGATTTGATTTTTCTAGAAGAGATTGTAAAGAATTTATATAATTTTTTCCTTAAATGTTTGGTAGAAGTTAGTAGTGAACCCATCTGGGCCTGGTGCTCTCTTTTGAAAGGTATTAATTTTTTTTTTGGATTTTTCTTTTTATTCAAACAGAAAGTCAGAAAAATTATAATCATCCTCATCAGTTCACTCAGTCACATGTAATTAATTTTCTTCATCATGATCTTTTGTTAGCACTTTTTAAATCCATCAGTTTTCCATTAGAGTTCTGAAAATGCTTATTTATTCAGTTCAGCAGTATAGTCAGTTACCAGAAACCTGTACTTGTCAGAGTCTTTTCCATGAATTCCTTGAAGATGAAATCCTTTTATAGGAACATTTTTGCAAAAGCATCAGGGTACACCCAGAACTGTCTGTAAAGGACAAAAGACATAAAAATGACCACAGTTAAAGATTTGATGAAAGTTCATAATAATGCAATTGACAAGGAAATTTAGTTATTTCTGAGATATACATTTTACAGTAATAACGAGAATTATGACTTATAACATTATACCAGAACATATAAGATTTTTAGAAATTTCATGTAATGTCTGAAACATTTATATTAACATATTTCCATACAAATAACTCAAAGAAAGTTTAATATTAGTTGTTTTTTTCTTTGTTTACTTTTTATACTGCAGGTTCTTATTAGTCATCAATTTTATAAACATCAGTGTATACATGTCAATCCCAATCGCCCAATTCAGCACACCACCATCCCCACCCCATGGCAGTTTTCCCCCCTTGGTGTCCATACGCTTGTTCTCTACATCTGTATCTCAACTTCTGCCCTGCAAACTGGTTCATCTGTACCATTTTTCTAGGTTCCACATACATGCGTTAATATACAATATTTGTTTTTCTCTTTCTGACGTACTTCACTCTGTATGACAGTCTCTAGATCCATCCACGTCTCAACAAATGACTCAATTTCGTTCCTTTTTATGGCTGAGTAATATTCCATTGTATATGTGTACCACAACTCCTTTATCCATCCATCTGTTGATGGGCATTTAGGTTGCTTCCATAACCTGGCTATTGTAAATAGTGCTGCAATGAATATTGGGGTGCATGTGTCTTTTTGAATTATGGTTTTCTCTGGGTATATGCCCAGTAGTGGGATTGCTGGATCATATGGTAGTTCTATTTTTAGTTTTTTAAGGAACCTCCATACTGTTCTCCATAGTGGCTGTATCAATTTACATTCCCACCAACAGTGCAAGAGGGTTCTATTTTCTCCACAGCCTCTCCAGAATTTGTTATTTGTACATATTCTGATGATGCCCATTCTAACTGGTGTGAGATGATACCTCATTGTAGTTTTGATTTGCATTTCTCTAATGATTAGTGATGTTGAGCCGCTTTTCATGTGCTTCTTGGCCATTTGTATGTCTTCTTTGGAAAAATGTCTATTTAGGTCTTCTGCCCATTTTTGGATTGGGTTGTTTGTTTCTTTAATATTGAGCTACATGAGCTGTTTATATATTTTGGAGATAAATCCTTTGTCTATTGATTCATTTGCAAATATTTTCTCCCATTCTGAGGGTTGTCATTTCATCTTGTTTATGGTTTCCTTTGCTGTGCAAAAGTTTTCAAGTTTCATTAGGTCCCATTTGTTTAGTTTTGTTTTTATTTCCATTACTGTAGGAGGTGGGTCAAAAAAGATCTTGCTGTAATTTATGTCAAAGAGTGTTCTTCCTATGTTTTCCTCTAAGATTTTATAGTGTCCTGTCTTACATATAGGTCTCAAATGCATTTTGAGTTTATTTTTGTGTATGGTGTTAAGGAGTGTTCTAATTTCATTCTTTTACAAGTAGCTGTCCAGTTTTCCTGGCACCACTTATTGAAGAGACTGTCTTTTCTCCATTGTATATCTTTGCCTCCTTTGTCATAGATTAGTTGACCATAGGTGTGTGTGTTTATCTCTGGGCATTCTATCTTGTTCCATTGAGCTATGTTTCTGTTTCTGTGCCAGTACCATATTGTGTTGATTACTGGAGCTTTGTAGTATAGTCTGAAGTCAGGGAGCCTGATTCCTCCAGCTCCGTTTTCTTCCCTCAAGACTGCTTTAGCTATTTGGGATCTTTTGTGTCTCCATACAAATTTTAAGATGATTTGTTCTAGTTCCATAAAAAAATGCCATTGGTAATTTCATAGGGCTTGCATTGAATCTGTAGATTGCTTTGGGTAGTTTAGTCATTTTCACAATATTGATTCTTACAATCCAAGAACATGGTATATCTCTCCATCTGTTGATATCATCTTTAATTTCTTTCATCAGTGTCTTATAGTTTTCTGCATACAGGCCTTTTGTCTCCCTAAGTAGGTTTATTCTTAGGTATTTTATTCTTTTTGTTGCAATGATAAATGGGAGTGTTTCCATAATTTCTCTTTCAGATTTTTCATCATTATTATATAGGAATGCAAGAGATTTCTGTGCATTAATTTTGTATCCTGCAACATTACCAAATTCATTGATTAGCTCTAGTAGTGTTCTGGTGGCAGTTTTAGGATTCTCTATGTATAGTATCATGTCATCTGCAAACACTGACAGTTTTACTTCTTCTTTTGCAATTTGTATTCCTTTTATTTCTTTTTCTTCTCTGAATGCCGTGGCTAGGACTTCCAAAACTATGTTGAATAAAAGTGGTGAGAGTGGACATCCTTGTCTCGCTCCTGATCTTTGAGGAAATGTTTTCAGTTTTTCACTATTGAGAATGATGTTTGTTGTGGGTTTGTCGTATATGGCCTTTATTATGTTGAACTAGGTTCCCTCTATGCCCACTTTCTGGAGAGTTTTTATCATAAATTGGTGCTGAATTTTGTCAAAAGCTTTTTCTGCATCGATTGAGATGATCATACGGTTTTTATTCTTCAATTTGTTAATATGGTGTATCATATTGATTGATTTGCAGATACTGAAGAATCCTTGTATCCATGGGATAAATCCCACTTGATCGTTGTGTATGATCCTTTTAATGTGTTGTTGGATTCTGTTTGCTAGTATTTTGTTGAGGATTTTTGCATCTATATTCATCTGTGATATTGGTTTGTAATTTTCTTTTTTTGTAGTATCTTTGTCTGGTTTTGGTATCAGGGTGATGGTGGCCTCATAGAATGAGTTGGGGATTGATCATTCCTCTGCAATTTTTTGGAAGAGTTTGAGAAGGATGGATGTTAGTTGTTCTCTAAATGTTTGATGGAATTCACCTGTGAAGCCATCTGGTCATGGACTTTTGTTTTATTGGAAGATTTTTAGTCACAGTTTCAATTTCTTAATTGTGATTGATCTGTTCATATTTTCTATTTCTTCCTGGTTCAGTCTTGGAAGGTTATACCTTTCTAAGAATTTGTCCATTTCTTCTAGGTTGTCCATTTTATTGGCATAGAGTTGCTTGTAGTAGTCTCTTAGGATGCTTTGTATTTCTGCAGTGTCTGTTGTAACTTCTCCTTTTTCTTTTCTAATTTTATTGATTTCAGTCCTCTCCCTCTTTTGCTTGATGAGTCAGGCTAATGGTTTATCAATTTGGTTTACCTTCTCAAGGGACCAGCTTTTAGTTTTATTGATCTTTGTTATTGTTTTCTTTGCTTCTATTTCATTTATTTCTGCTCTGAGTTTTATGATTTCTTTCCTTCTGCTAACTTTGGGTTTTGTTTGTTCTTCTTTCTCTAGTTCCTTTAGGTGTAAGGTTAGATTGTTTACTTGAGATTTTTCTTGTTTCTTCATGTAGGCTTGTATAACTATAAACTTCCCTGTTAGAACTGCTTTTGCTGCATCCCATAGATTTTGGATCATCCTGTTTTCATTGTCATTTGTCTCTAGGTAATTTTTTTATTTCCTTTTTGATTTCTTCAGTGATCTCTTGGTTATTTAGTATTAATTTAGTATTAATTATTGATGTGATTTCTTCAATATATATAGGCCTATTCAGATTTTTTTTTCTTATGTGAAATTTGGCAATTCCATGGGATTGATCTTTTTCTTCTAGGTTATTCAAACTGTGGGCACAGAGTTTTTAAATAATGTTTCTCTATTAACTTTTTAATGTCCATGGTATCTGCAGTGATGTCCCCTTTTTCATTTCTGATATTAGTAATTTGGGTCTTCTCTCTTTTTCTTAGTTAGCTTGAATAGAGATGTATCAACTTTATTGATATTTCAAGGAACCAGCTTTGGGTTTGTTGATTTTCTCTACTGATTTACTGCTTTTAATTTCATTTATTTCTACTCTAATTATGAATAGTTGTTTCCTTCTGTTTACTTTGGATT
This sequence comes from Tursiops truncatus, assembly GCF_011762595.2. Lineage (NCBI taxonomy): Eukaryota > Metazoa > Chordata > Mammalia > Artiodactyla > Delphinidae > Tursiops > Tursiops truncatus. The sequence continues at coordinate 52,718,041 of NC_047055.1, forward strand.
TAATTTGCTCTTATTTTCCTAGTTTGCTAAGGTTGAAGCTTAGGTTATTGCTTTAGGTACTTATTGTTTTCTAATATATGCATTCAATGCTATAAGATTCCCTCTAAACATTTCTTCTGCTGCATTCCACAAATTTTTGTAAATTGTGTTTTCACTTTCTTTAGTTCAAGATATTTTTTTTAATTTCTCTTGAAATTTCTGTTTTGACACTTTTATAAGTGTGTTGTTTGTGGTTTTCCAGCTACCTTTCTATTGTTGATTTCTAGTTCAATCCCTCTGTGGTCTGAGAACAGACATTATATGTATTCTATTTTTTTTAATTTCTTAAGGTGTGTTTTATGACCCAGGATGTTTTCAATCTTGATGAGTGGTTCATGTGAGCTTGAGAATAATGTATATTTTGCGGTTGTTGGATAAAGTAATCTATAGTTGTCAACTACATGTACTTGTTTGATGGTACTACTGAGTTCAACTATGTCTTACTGAAGTTCTTCCTGCTGGTTATGTCCATTTCTGATAAAAGGGAGATCAAGTCTCCAACTATAACAATGGATATATCAATTTCTCCTTGCAGTTCTGTTGGTTTTTGTCTCTCATATTTTGATGCTCTGTTGTTAGACACATATATTAAGGATAGTTATGTCATTTTGGAATACTGACTCCTTTATCATTATATGTTGTTCCTCTTTATCCCTAATATTTTTTCTTGCTCCAAAGTCTACTCTGTCTGAAATTAATATAGCTACTCCTGCTTTCTTTTGGTTAGTGTTAGCATAGTATACCTCTCTCTGTTCCTTTACTCTTAGTGTATATGTATTTATATTTAAAGTGGGTTTCTTGCAGACAACATATAGTTGGGTCTTGTTTTTTGATCCACTCTGACAGTCTCTTTCTTCTAATTGGTGTATTTAGACCATTGATGACTGATATAGCTGGATTAATATCTAGTATATTTGTTACTGTTTTCTATTTGTTGCACTTGTTCTTTGCTCCTGCTTTTGTCTTCCAGAAGTTTTCTGCTTTTTGTTGTTTTACTTGGGCATATTATATTATTTCACTTTTTCTCCTTTCTTGGCATATCAAATTATTTCTTTTGTTACTTTTTATTAATGGTTTCTCTAGAGTTTTCAGTATACATTTACAACTAGTATAAGTCCACTTTCAAACAACACTATACCACTTCACAGGTAGTGCAATTACCTTAATAATAACAAAAGAGTATTAATTTTTCAATCTCGTCCCTTTTATCATTGCTGTCATTCATTTCCTTTATACATAAATATATATATATATATATTCAAATACATTTGTAGCTGTTACAAACTGTTATCTGTTAGATTAATTTTAAAAAGAATAATGAAAACTATTTTATTTATTTCAATTATGCTTTGTCCAGTGATTTTTCCTTTCTTCATAATCTAGATCCAGGTTTCTGAACTATATTATTTTACTTCTCTGAAGATATCCTTTTATTAGTTCTTGCAATATATGTCTATTGGTAACAAATTCTCTCTATTTTTGTTTGTCTGAGTCATTCTTTGTTTCTCTAGCCCTTAGTTTATTAATCATAGTTTTTTTTTAAATTTCTGGTATGATAATTCCAACATTCCTGTCATATATGACTCTGATCTTGATGGTTGTTCTGTGGCTTCAATTGTTTTTTGTTTTTTAGTATGCCTTGTAATTTTTTTTTGAATGGCAGACATAATGTACAGGGAAAAAGAAACTGCAGTAAATAGACCTTTAGTAATGCAGTGCAAAAGTTTTTATCCACACTGAGCCTCCAGCGATTTATCAATTACAGTTTGTTTTTTTCCTACCCTGGTACAGGTCCTTGCAGAGATTTCTGCTTGTGGGTTTCTGTTCAGGTAAGTTGTGATTCCCTGTATCTACCTGTCTGTATCTACAATTTGGGGGGCAGAAGTTTGCTTTGTAACTTCACTTTCCTGACAGACCTAAGAAGAGTTGTTGAGTTTTCAATTTGTTCAACATTTTATTTGTTAGGACAGAGTTAATACTTTCAAGATCTTTACAAGCCATCCAGAAGTGTTACTTTTTTAAAATACTATTTTAGATGATAGTAGTCATTAGTGTTCTCAAAGTAACTCTCAAGTATGATATTTAAGAAATTTAAGGAACATAAAGGAAGAATTCAACATTCCTTATTCAATTTAAATTTTTCTCTTTTCCATGATTGAAGCTCTATGCTTAGGATTACATATTGTGATAATTGAACAGGCCTTCTTTTTGCTAATATGTTCCATTAATTTTACTATAATAGTAGTAATATAGATTTATTAGCAACAAATAGCATAAAGATGGAGAATCATTAATGATAAATCTTTCTAGACTTTGCTTTTATAATAGTATACAAATTCTGTACAATAACAGCATGGCATTGTTTTCTGGCACACCATACAAGTATTCCCCATTCTAATCTGCAATTTTATATGTCCAAATAGGCAAACATAAAGAAGTGGTTGCCTAAGTGTCCATGGACAGATGAATGGGTAAAGAAGATGTGGCACACGTATACAGTGAAATATCATTCCACCATGAAAAGAAATGAAATTGAGTTATTTGTAGTGAGGTGGATGGACCTAGAATCTGTCATACAGAGTGAAGTAAGTCAGAAAGAGAAAAAAAATATATAAAATATATATATATATATATATATATATATATAAACATATATATGGAATCTAAAAGAAAAAATGGTTCTGATGAACCTAGGGGAAGGACAGGAATAAAGACGCAGACATAGAGAATGGACTTGAGGACACAGGGAGGGGGAAGGGTAAGCTGGGATGAAGTGAGAGAGTAGAATTGACATATATACACTATGAAATGTAAAATAGATAGCTAGTGGGAAGCAGCTGCATCACACAGGGAGATCAGCTCGGTGCTGTGTGACCACCCAGAGGGGTGGGATAGGGAGGGTGGGAGGGAGATGCAAGAGGAGGGGGATATGGTGATAAGTGTATACACATAGCTGATTCACTTTGTTACACAGCAGAAACTAACACAACATTGTAAAGCAATTATACTCCAATAAAGATGTCAAAAAAATAAAGAAATGGTTGCATATAAATAGGTTTGGGAACAATATGGTGAAACTATTTTTAATCAAATCCCAAACATAGAATATAATATAACATAATGGAATGAATGAATGTAGATTATGTAACCAGAATAACATAGGTTCAAATCCTAAATTCAGCCCTGTTCTAGCTTTGCAACTGCAGGCAAGTTATATGGATTTTCTGTTTCTCAGTTTTTAAAATAAGATATTAGGTTTATTTCTGTCTTTCTTTGAGTTCCCCACAAAGTAGTCCTTTAGACAATGTCTGGGGTACAGGTAATTATTTAGAAGATGATTCCAGGAAGCACAAGAGAGAGCAGAGAAAGTGAGAGAAGGAAGGAAGTCAATTAGGGGTGTGTTGATGTGTGGATTGCTAATGTGGACAACTGATGCCCAGTCCTGCTGTTCATCCTCTGAGATATTGTGCAGAACATGCCTCTGAAATGCCCTGTTAAAGGACAAAAAAGCTGGGGCCTTCATTCACTTATTCCCATCTTTCATTGCTGAGGATTATTTTGTGAGAATTAAATCCCCTGCCCTTGGTGCTGCCCTGGCTTCATGCTGAGCAAGCTCCTGACCTACAGGAGAAAGCTCTCAGGCAGAGAAGCAGAGGGCTGCCTGTGTTTGAAGAAGGAAGTTGCTACTATCAGTGCAGGTGAGCTTAAAGATGAGCAGAGTGTATACAGAATGAGGCTACAATACTTAATATTGTATATAAAAAACCTAAGATCATCTATCACATAATAGATATTACATAAATGTAGCTATTATTTATTTTTAATTAATTCAGAAAATAACTGGGAAAGTATAATACCTACATCAAAAATCATTTATGAAATTGAATATCATGGAATCTTTCAAATAGCACTATTTTCCTTGCAAGCTCAGTAAACTTATCTGCTGATTCCTTTGTGGAAGAGAAAATGGCATCTATATACCTGGGGTAAAAGTAAAAAAGAACATCTTTACTCCATTTTTGTGTAATCAGATTAGACTGTGCTAACTTTGCCAGTATGGGATACTTTTTACCACATTACCAGCAATGCTCACTGTACATCGTAGGTAGATTTAGAGTTTAAAATGACACTGGAAACATATCCTGTCTTAATTTGATCCTACTCAGGTCCAACATGAGACCTAAAGAAGAAATCTAAGCTGATAGTAACATTAACATTACTTTCATGAGCATAAGAAACTACAGCTAAATTCTCAGTCTCTTTGACGGTATAATATACTTCAATCAGGATTCTAGATTTGATTCTTTTATCTATTTTAAGTGAATTAGGCACTCAATTGACATCAGTGGAAATTGAAGTTCTCTGTAACTGTTCCAGATATCACAAATTCTTCCATGTAAACTTTACAAAGCTATCCGATAACCCTAATCTGAATAGATCCGCTTCTGGCAGTGGCGCTACATTGCCCTTCACTGGTCCTTTCTAATCAGTAAGTGTCTGTTTTTTTAGAACCGATGACTAGAAAAAGATACACTGCTGCTATTTAAGGCCTATGTGAATCTTGGTTATATATATATATATATATATATATATATATATATATATATATATGTATACACTGAAACATGGAAGTTAAAATGGGCCAGATCTATTCAAACTCTTTAATGCTACCCTGTTCTAACTGCTTTGAACATGGATATAAAGTAATGGCTTCCATATTACCATGGGTGACTCTGATGACTTGATTAGGAAATAAAAATTTTCTGACAATCAAAGCCCTCTGTTACCAATACTAGGCATCTAATTACTTTATCTTCTTTGTGGATTTCTGTTTTAACCATCAATGCTTACGTTATGAAATGAAATTATTTATTAATTTGTGCTCTAAAGGTCCACTTCATAAAACTCCTGGATGATGAGGACATCTAGAACCTGTGCTTGGATCATGGAGTCATTGTGTTCATTGTGTTTACATGCTTACTACATTACTTCCCAGTAACATAATTACTTACAAGATTCTGAAAATATGTTTGTTTAATAAAATGTTTCCATTTAATAAATGATGAGAATATCATACTGCACTGTTGGAATAACTATCTACAATCAGTGATTTTTTTAAATTACAAAGTAATTTCTATATACGTTTTAATATATTATAGTAGAGGAGCTAATTATTTGCACCAAAGACCTGATACTTTATTTTCAGATAATATATTATTTTTCTAGATTTTAGAATTCTTTTATAAATGTTTTTAGAACTGAAAGTCCAACAATTACATTGCAAGATTATTGGCTAAGAATGAATCTGGATGGTACATTATACTCGAATACACTTTTGTTTGTTTTTAACGCATTTATTTTTAATTATAACATATATAAAGAAACTCCATAAAATATTTGCATAGCTTAGCATTTTATTACAAAGTGAACATCTTGTAACCACCACTCAGGTCAAGAAATAGAGCACCTTCTTGATCACAAAGTTTTCTCTCTCCCTTAGAGATAAACGTTACCATATTTTTTTGTGTGAAAATCACTTGTTTTCTTTATAGTTTTGCTACCTACTCACATATTCATGAATACTATAGTTATTATCACTTGTTTTTTTACTTTATAAAATTTGAATATATGTGTTCTCTTGAGACTGACCTCTTTTTTATAATATCATGTTTATAAAATTAGTTCTTATTGGATGTGATTGTAGTTCCTTCATTTTCATTGCTTCACAGTGTGGTGCTTGTATGAATATATCATAATTCTATGACTGTACACTTTTTGATGGATATTTGGGTTGTTTCCTGTTGGGGCTATTATGAACAGTGCTGTATCCTGGTGGATGTGTGCATGCATTTCCTAATATATAATGAGGAATGGAATTGGTAGGTCATAAGGTATGAGTGTCTTCAGTTTTATAAGGTATACACAAACTATTCTCAAAAGTGGTTTTAGGAGCTTACACCCTAAACAGCATAATACAAATTTCCACATCTTAAAGTGATAGTTTTCAATGTTTCACCATTAAGAATGATATTTTTCTAGCTTTTGAAAAAGATATTCCTTATTGGATTAAAGAAATTCCCTTCTGTTAATAATGTCCTAAATGTTTTAATCTAAAATGAATTTAAGCATCCAAAGTAACCATTAGTAAATTTAGATATTTTAAATTTTATCACTAATGGATGTGCAGTGGTTTCTCAGTGTGATGTTAATTTATATTTTGTTGATTAATGTGGTTGAACAACTTTTCATATGGTTATTGTCCATTTTTATTTTCTTCTTGTGACGTTCCATTCAAATCTATTGAACTTTTTTTTTTAAATTGGCATTGTTTATTCTGTGTTTTTTTCTAATAGGTAGGGGTTTACTATATATTCTGAGGACTTGTTTATTGTTGGTTACATGCACTGTGACTGTCTACTACCACTCTATGGCTTATGTTTTAATGCTTTTTTTGATGTCCTTTGATGAATATAAGTTTTAAAATTTAATATATTTTAATTTATCAAATTTTCCTTTTCTGTTATAAAGTTATTCTCTAACATTGTCTTTTAAAAAGCTTTGTTGTTTTGTCTTACAAATGTAGTTATTTAATCTACCTGGAATTGATATTTGGGTATGGTGAATGGTGTCCAATTATTTTTTCACATGTATATTGTTCCAGAACCATTTGTTTAATAAAAATAAATGATAAATAGATAAAGATGTCTTTTCATATCATCAGTGCAATCTCTGATTATAAATCAAGTGTCTTTCTCTAAGTGTGTGAAAACACCTTTCTTGGCTTTCTATTCTGTTAATCTATCAGGCTTAATAATTAACTCACCATCTTAATTTTTAAAACTTAACAATAGTCGTTATTACAAGTTTATATAGTATTAGAATCTGATAGAGCTATTTTTCCCACCATATTATTTTTTAACATTACCCTGACCCTTCTTGGCCCTTAGAATTTCTATACAAATTTTAGAATCAGCTTATCAAGTTTAACACAAGAAAAACTTGTTGGAAATTTGACTGTGATGGCATTTAATCTATAAACCAATTTTGTATAGTTAATCTTTTTAAGATACTAGGTCTCCTAATTTTTGAACATTGTGTATCTCCTTTATTTAGGTATTCTTTAATGTCTCACAATGAAGTTTTCTAATTTTTCTAATTTTCTGTTGGCTATTTTCTTGTTATTTGATATTTTTGGTATGTTTGACATAAAATGGTATCCTTTCAAATTTCTAATTTTGGCTTGTATATAGGAAGACAAATAATTTTTTGCTTGTATATAGAAAGACATAATATTTTATTGATCTTATATCCAGTACACAACAGAAATCTAGTTTTTATGTTAATAGTTTATTTGCAGATTTATTTGGATTTCCAACATAACAAAACTCCATCTTCTGTAAATAATAATAGTTGTATTTATTTTTAGTCATTTTTCCTTTTATTTATATATGTAATCATTTATCTATTTATTTATAGCTTACTGTATTGCCTAAAACATATGGTACACTGTTAAATATAAATTGTTATAGCAGTGTTCTTGACTTCTCCTGCTGCTAAGAAAGTTGACTCCAGATTTAAAAAAACAATGAACATCTTTAAAAGCATTAACATCTCATGCAACTCAATATCAAAAAAACAAACAACCCAATCCAAAAATGGGCAGAAGACCTAAATAGACATTTCTCCAAAGAAGACATACAGGTTGCCAACAAACACATGAAAGAATGCTCAACATCACTAATCATTAGAGGATTGCAAATCAAGACTACAATGAGGTATCACTTCACACCAGTCAGAATGATCATCATCAAAAAATCTACAAACAATAAATGCTGGAAAGGGTGTGGAGAAAAGGGAACCCTCTTGCACTGTTGGTGGGAATGTAAATTCATACAGCCACTATGGAGAACAGTATGGAGGCTCCTTAAAAAACTAAAAACAGAACTACCATAGGACCCAGCAATCCCACTACTAGGATATACCCTGAGAAAACCATAATTCAAAAAGAGTCATGTACCACAATGTTTATTGCAGCTCTATTTACAATAGCCAGGACATGGAAATAACCTAATTGTCCATTGACAGATGAATGGATAAAGATGATGTGGCACGTATATACAATGGAATATTACTCAGACATAAAAAGAAATGAAATTGAGTTATTTGTAGTGAGGTGGTTGGACCTAGAGTCTGTCATACAGAGTGAAGTAAGTCAGAAAGAGAAAAACAAATACTGTATGCTAACCCATATATTTGGAATCTAAAAAAAAAATGCTTCTGAAGAACCTAGGGGCAGGACAGGAATAAAGACGCAGACATTGAGAATGGACTTGTGGACATGGGGACAGGGAAGGGTAAGCTGGGACGAAGTGAGAGAGTGGCATGGTTATATATAAACTACCAAATGTAAAATAGATAGCTAGTGGAAAGCAGCCACATAGCACAGGGAGATCAGCTTAGTGCTCTGTGACCATCTAGAGAGGTGGGATAGGGAGGGTGGGAGGGAGAAGCAAGAGGGAGGAAATATGGGGCTATGTGTATATATATAGCTGATTCACTTTGTTGTACAGCAGAAACTAACACACCATTGTAAAGCAATTATACTCCAATAAAGATGTTAAAATAAAGACATTAAAATTAACTTGGAATGCAGTGATTCCCAAAGTAATTAAGTTACTGAAACAGTCTATGTTTGAAATCATCAAGTATATGACTTATTTCATTATTTATGGACTCTTTACTAATTCAGAAGTGTTTCTACTATTAACTTTATTTTTACTGTTTTGAATTAGCCTTTCCTCAGTTATACTGTGTATGCCAAATTTGCTTAATTTTAGATAGCTGATCCTTTTCAAAAAGAATCTGGCTTCTTCATATTTGTACATTTCCAAGAAGTCCACTTAGTGGTCTATGTAGATATCTTTGGAGGCAAACAGGAATATAACTACATAGTAACCTCAGGCTGCCCTGGGCTTCCTTAGCCATACAGAATGATTCAGTGTTATGGGGGAAGCTGAAAATATGTAGCCATTAAGGACAGGGTTTGCAAATTCCTTCAGGATGAAATGGTGGTAGTCAAAAATGGTTTTCTGGTCTGGGCACCAATCCAACACTAATAGGTGCAGGAAAAGAAAATGTTACTGTATAAGGATTTAATTTCAGGGAGGATGATAGTACTTTTAGAAAGGCGTATATATTTAAAAATTGATTTGAATATATATGCAAATTATTTTACAAAGTTGCTCATCTTCTCCCTATCAGAACAATTTTAAAGCAGTGGAGCTTTATAACCCATACTTATGTTGGGAAACTGAAGATTATATAACATGACCAAAGACATCATGTTCACAGATGTAGGCTTAATCTTGGGGAAGAAATATATATATATTACTGACCATCCTCACATTTTTGTGAATACTGTTCCTCACTTGCTAAAGGGTGGTAATTATCTCCCCATCTCCTAAATGACCCAAATCTTTTCTTCATAGATAAGGGAAAGTGTAACAGTTTAGAAAAGTTCAAGGAGTTAAAAGCACTGTGACTAACACCTCAGGTTACAACTTAACACAAAATCTGAGTTTAATTATACACTGTGTTTGTTGTCAAACATACTGGCAAATAAGAGAGAATGAATGGCGTGGAAGGCAAGATTACGTACACTATCATGGTTGGTGGTAAGAACAACAACCATTACAGCTAAAGCTTTTATTTTTTATTTTTTTTAATATAAAGGGAAACAATGTGTTTTTCACAATTAAAGAAAAAAAAGTTTGCCAATACTATATATAGTATTGAGAAATATATATTAAGAAAAAGAAACACTAGATTCCATTTTAAATAGGTACTAAACTTTTATTTAAATAGATGAAAAAATTGCCAAAGTAGTTTGCTTAATTTGCAGCAAATCTAACCATTTGTCTCAGTTCTTGTCATTCCTGAAATTAGATTAATGACATGCTTGTTTTGTTTATCTAGTTGCTGTTGTTAAATAGTTGCTGTTGTTAAACAATTCACTTTACAAGTGACTACAGATACCTATTGAGGCTGACATCTACATCATCCGCATTCCTAAGTAACTCTATACTATTTCTTTTTCTGGGGGAATTATATAGAATATTATGTTTCCTTCTATAACTGGTAAAACACAAATATTTCTTTCAATAATGATCTTTCCTTAACACTTTTATTCTGTTCCAAATACACTTCAAATTCGGTAAATCCTTTAAATTTTCCTTTTTTTTTTTTTTTGCGGTATGCGGGCCTCTCACTGTTGTGGCCTCTCCCATTGCGGAGAACAGGCTCCAGACGTGTAGGCTCAGCAGCCATGGCTCACAGGCCCAGCCACTCCACGGCATGTGGGATCTTCCCGGACCAGGGCACGAACCCGTGTCCCCTGCATCGGCAGGCGGACTCAACCACTGCGCCACCAGGGAAGCCCCCAAATTTTCATTTTTATGTTCTTACAGTTCTGAGTTAGTAAATACTGAAGCTGTATAAAAAATTCAGAAAATATTGGAGACTATCTCTACTCGTATAACTGGTTCAATTATTTTAATTACTTTAACTGGACAACTCATAATTCTCCCTCTCCCCAAACACACAAACACATAAAAACAAGCACGTACACACACACAAACACACAAGTGTGGGAAAGTTTGCTTATTTAGCCTAAATGATCAAATCGATATTTGTGTAATTTGGTGTTGGGTTGCACCCTGCAAGCCTGCAAGCCTTATACTTGCCCAGCCTCAAGAACGAAGAAGAGCCTGGAGTCAGCCCTGACAGAGACATCAATGGTTTAATGGATAGGGAAATCTTACACATCTGAAGCAAGGTCCTGGAGCAACACCAACGCCACTGCCACTATGTGTGGCAGACGGCAGGCATTGCATGGGGTGGAGGGTGGGGGGCGAATTACCAGTTATAGTGGATTATAGGTTGGTTCATTGGTTACCAGGGAAACTGTCAAAGGAACAAGCACCTCACCGCCCTTTGATAAGCTATGGTAATAGAAATGTTCTGGCCTAAAGTTTAGAACAGCCACTAGTTGGGGCCTGGGGCAAGTATGTAGGCATTTACTGATTAGGCTCTGTAATTGAGAGGGAATGTCAGTCTTGTGAGTAGGGTTTAGGTGAAGCAGGGACTGGTCGAGCAAGGGAAGTACAGAGAGCAAGAGAACAGCCATGTTGGGTGGCCTGAGCATATCTTTGGACACGACCATAAAAGAGTAAGATCAACGTAAATTTGTGAGTTCTGATTTGGCAGAGGCTAATTTCATTTGAGTCTCTCCCTTCTTTCTGGATTTTATCCTTCATTTATAACAATAGAAAACAAAACATTTCTTTGTCAGAAGAGATCAGAATGTGTGTTTTCTACAACTCGATTTACAAATAGGTACTGCCCACCTTCTATGATCTCAGCTCTGTGGTAGATGTAGTTACTAGAGAAAAGCAGATAGAAAAGAGGGGGCCGTATTTGAAGAAAAGTGAGTTTTTCTGGCATACAGTAGTTAACCTTGCCAACATAATGCACATTTTTTTCTTGGAGATTATGTTGTGTTGTGAGGGTGGGGTGTTGTTAAGGCCATAGGAGAGTGATAAGGCATGAAGATTACTACAGAGATATTTATTGAGGGTTTGAAAATGAAATTTTCCATTCTAATGGGGAACTGTACATATATGGGTTTTAAGATAGTAATCACTTGTGTCCAAAAGCTATGAACAACTTTAGGGACATTAAAGCAAATTGCCAAAATAATTTCAAAAGAACTCTAAAAAGTTGAACCTTGATCAGCAATAGTTGATCAAGTGCATGTTTTAACTACAAGTTCACCAACATTGACTAAGTTTTTAAGTTTTACAATTTGATAGGTGAAAATGTTGTCTCATTAAATTTGCATTTTCTTGGCTAGTTGCCTTGGACATAATATGTTTGCTATCCAGTTGTTATTTCTTTTTTTAAAATAAATAGTTGCCTGTTGATATATTTCTCATGTAAACTACTTTTGTATTGATTTGTGTGATCTCTTTATATAAAAATAAAAATTGTAACCATTGATCTGGCACAACTGGTGTGAATAATTTCCAGTTTCTAGTTGCCTTTAGATTTTCATTTCACTAAGAGAAATATAGGAGGAAAATGTTAATCTACACAAAGTTATTGAGCTTTAATTTTTATTTATTCCATTGTATTTTAAGAATTTTTAAAGTTCATCAATTTTATTCATTATAAAATCATATCTATTCATTAAATAAAATTTGAAATATCCAAAAAACAAAACAAAACTAAAAAAAAAAATTACACATCGTCTCACTTTTCAGGGAGCCTCATCTCTACTATAAATATTTTGTTGAATTTCCTTTCAGTATCCTTTTTGTCCTACATGGGAAGGTTTTATGTTGCTGTTATTGTTTCCTCATTAGCAAAATGCATACTGCTTCATTTTATGATAAGATATGATATCATAATATTATATAATAATCTCTCTTTCCTGTCATGTTACATTTCATCATGTCATGCAATTTATCTATTACTTTTTTTTTTTTGGCTGTGCTACACAGCCTGCGGGATCTTATTTCCCCAAGCAGGGTTTGAATCTGGGCCCCCAGCAGTGGAAGCGTGGAGTCCTAACCACTGGACTGCCAGGGAATTTCCTTATTTATTAAATAAATATTTATTTACCATCATTACCTATCAGTCACTCTTCTAGGCACTGGGATAGCAATGAACAAAATCCCTGCTTACATGGAGAATACATTGTAGTGGTAGTGGGGTGGGGGAAAATAATGCAAATAAGCATAAAATATGTCAGGTATTTTTAAATGCTATGAAGAAAAATAAGTTCTGTTAAGTAAGAGGAATAAAGAGTTCTAGAAGGGAATAAGATTTGCAATTTTATATAGAGGGGTGAGGAAAAGTCTTTTTTATTTGGTGACATTTTAGCTGAGACGTGATTAAATGGGTAGAATGAACCATGCATATACCTGGGTAAAGACAGTTCCAGACAAAGGGACAGAGCAGGACCAGAGGAACTGACATGGGAATGTGCTTGATATTTCTGAGAATATTGAAGTGATAGTGTGGTGGGAGTGACATGAGAGAAGGAAAGAGGAATAAAAGATTCAATCAGTGATGTAAGGTCATGGTAAATACTTTGAGCTTCACTGAGTGTGAGATGGACCGCTATTGGACATTGAGAGCAGGGAAATTACATGATCTGACTTATTTTTGTAAGGAATAATCCTGCCAGTTGTGTGAAGAATAGAGTGTAGGAAGAAAAAGATGAGATCAGGGAGCTCTATTAGGAGTCTGCTGAAGTAATCTGAATGAGAGATGATGGTGGTTTGGACTGGCTTGCTGGCAATAGAGGTGATAATGTCATAGACTTTGAATATACCTTCAAGGCTTAGCTATCACAATTTCCTGACTGACTGGATGTGAGATGTGAGAAAAATAAAGGAGTCAAGAACAATTCCAAGGTTTCTAGCCTAAAATCTGCAAGAAAGGTGATACCATTTACTGAGATAGAGAAGATACAAGAAGGAGCAGACTTGGAGGTTGAGGAAATAAATGTTCAGCTATTATGAAATCTTTGTAATTATATTTTTTAAACCGTTTTTCTTTATTAAAGACATTCTACATTTTAGTTATAAACTATTTAGGAAAAAAATAATAAAGAAGAAGAAAACAATAATCACCTATAATTTTATAACCAAAGAAAATTACTCAGTGTTTTGATGTAATTGTATAGTCTTTACACACACACACACACACACACACACACACACACACACATACATAGTATAAACACATACATGTACACACAGTATATACTGTACATACAGTATATAACATTTTTCCTACTCAAATGGGATGCTTTTTTATAACGGGATTGTTTTGGATACTTTCATCTACCATTTGTTGAGAAATTTTTCCCTATCCAGAAATTTGGAAAAAAATAATCACTTCTACTGTGTTCTAGTACTTTTATGGACTATTATTATTTTTGTTTTTATTTTTAACTTTATTTCATCTTTAACTTATTTTATTGAATGATATAAGTTGATAAGTTGTTTTTTGGTTTTTTTCCAGTTATCTTAATTTGCTAACGTTGGGAAATATTTTCTAGGCTAAAATCTCTAGACCAGTGTTTCTAGATCAGGGGTTGGAAAATTATAACTTACAGGCCAAATTTGGGCCGCCACTTGTTTTTGTATGGCCTATAAGTTAAAAGGGTTTTTACAGATGAACACATTTACAATTGATTTGACGATTGAGAAAACCAACTTTGAACCCTGATTTAGCAAAGTGTAACCCCCCAAATTCTTCTCATTAGAATTGTAACAAAAATGCTCTTTTATCATTATCATCACTATATTTTGAATTTTTTTCAATTTTAAAATGTGTAGAAATTTGATTTTTCTTGTTGTATAGGTGCCTGGATAATATCCTTGATGTTACTTCTTATCCCACAAAGGTAAAAATTATTATCTGGTCCTTTACAGAAAAAGTTTGCTGACTCTTGTTCTAGATCTTTGTAAGTGTGCATAAGAATCACCTGGAAGCTATGAGAAAAATGTAGATTTCTGTTGTTCACCCCACCTTCATCACTGCTATATCAGTTTTGATTCAGTAAGCCAAGGGCAAGTCCCAGGAATCTCAATTTTAACAAACATCCCAGGTGATTCTGAGACGCTCTGGAGCAAATTTTGAGAAACACAGAATGCCGACTTGCACTGAGCAAGTTTCAATACTGATTTTTTAACTACATGTGGGCCAGTACTTCACCGCCAGCATGCTGGTAAATATCAGTTCATTATAAAGATCTCACTGGAGTAAATTGCCACAGGGACCAAACCTGCCTATGGCTCTTTCCACCCGTCATCATGTGTCCTATCACCTTTCCTTGGAACACAGCCTTGCTTGGGAATCAAAGCATTGTTTTTGGTGTAGGAGGTCTGTGGTTCTGAATTTGAACCCATATGACAGAGGATACATCATTATTCCTGGGTTCCATGCATTTGTTCTTATCTCTCTTTTTATCCCTTCTTTATTATGGTTTATGCATATATTTATGTATGTATGCACATATTCATTCATCCATCCATCCATCAGCACATCTAATTTCCCTATAAACAACAAGATTTTAACTTTACTAGAATTAGTACTGCCTCCCTCCCCCATCACCAAGCAAACCTTGAATTTTTGATACAAATGATCTACCATTTGTGTCATAGTAAATTTATAAATTTACCAGTGCATGTTGGAAAGCGTAAATCTTGGGACATCTAACTGAGTTCAAACACTAAAACATAGGGAGCTTAAAAAAATCAAAACACTATAGCACATTTCAGAGTCATTGTTGTTGGAAGTTAGAAATTATTGCTGGAATATCTTAATGAGAATTCCAGGAAGTCCTGAGATTTTAAGTAGTGTATGTGAGATTAAGAAAGGAAGAAATAATTTATCTCTTGAGAGAATTTTAAGCGTTAAATCCTGACTTTTCTTAATGAAGTTTCCATGGGGCACTACAAGTTCGTATTTCTAAAGGCCAAAACTTTCCTCTTTTCTCCACCTTCTCTATATTTCCATTGCTCCTTTGGGCCTCGGCTGATGGGTCACCAGAGAAATGTGGCTCCTCTCTCTGAGTAGCTGTGAAAGATTCCCATGAATTTTTTTGCCCTTTTGTATCCAATTTTACTTTTAAATATTTTTGTGGGAACTCTCTCCCTGAGAACAATGTATTCACTAGTATTAATTCATTTTTTATGCATTTCAAAATATGTGTTCTCAATTTATCTGAAATTCCCCTTTTACTGATGAATTCCTAATACTGACTAAAATCATTTAATATAGTGTTCTTAGTTATTCAATGAGCCCTAATTCTAATTTTAGAGACAGATTACATATTGTTTCAAATACTTGAAAACTTTTTCAATTTTACCCAGAAACTTGAAAAGTTCTACCAAACAGTACTCTAAAAAAGTATGCTCCAAGACCAATTAAAACAAATTTCTCACAGCCCTAAATTCTTGGCCCCAGATTAGAGATAAAATTTCAAGCATGCAATTACTTATATCAGAAATCCAGCTTAAATGATCTGTATGGTGAAACTTGCTGTTGAGGAAAGATTGCGACACCATTTTCTGGTTTATATATTATCTTAAAAATAGAATATATTGAGGAAATACATTTGTCTTTCAGCAATAAAATAGATTACATAACTGCATCTCTCACAATCTAAAGATAAAAAACAGTTAAAATGACCAAGTGATCTAAGAAAATCATTCTGCTTAAAGTGAAACTTTTGCTCTTGGAGACTAAAGTAAGAGACATACTTAGTTCATACTTTTTTTCATTCTTTCAGTTTGTTTCACTTACATCAAAATATAATAGAAGTTTCAGAAAACTGTATCTTCCTATATATTACTCTTTGACTGAGAGAGTTCACATTATTGTGGTGTGTCTCCACATAACAACTAAAAGCTGCACAGAGATAATATTCATTGTCTATGCTGCCCGTTCAGAAAAGTTGGACAGTTTCTCTTAGCATTATCTCTTGTTATGCTTGGAATGTTGCTTTCATATCTCAAAATTTGTCCCACATTAGCAGTATGTATTACTCAGTCTTTGGTAATCAGATGCTCCAGCCCATGTATACATTATGAAACCACAATTCCAAACAGACCCCACAGCTTTGTTGTTTTAATTAGCATCGTTCTGATATTTACATTATTTTAAAATGAATATCTTCAGCTAGATACATTCATCCATATATAAACAGTAGATGTTTTCCACTATCTACTGTGGCTTGACATGCAAGTTCTGAAACTTTATCTCAACAAAATGGTACAACATCACATACATGCACATCTGACAGAAGTGTTTGAGGTGATGTTTTGACAAACTATGTAAACCAGAAATACCTTATATAAACTTGAGTGTTCTAAGAAGGATGGAGTTGAGATTAGGCGATGGGGGTAAGAGAATAGAGAGGAGCAGACCAGCACCAATAATTATTTAAGAAATTCACTTAGAAATGAAATATTCCAAAGGTTTAGTGTTACTGTAGTAGTCAAATCAGTGTTAAGAATACCCATATGCAGTGAACGAAAACAATTCATGAAGCTTCACCCTAAAGCAGATATCAAACTAGGTAGAATTTTACTGTCTTTATAGTATTCAGTTAGATTTATAACATTTAAATTACTCTTTGTTTCTCTATGTTCCTTCTTTTAATTATTCTTGAATTATTTCACAAATCCCCCTTTTTAAAAATTCCTCAGTGAACAGGGAAATACATTCTTCATCTTGACTTGCATTGTTTTGTTACCATCCTTGCCATAATGTAATAAAGCTGCCCTTCATCACAAAAAAAGTAAGGTATTTATTCCTTTATTTAGGGACATTAATGTATTATATATTTTTTTGTACAATGAAACCAATTAGGTATATATGCTGGGCTTCCTGAAACTCTGAAAAAAGAGCTTGGAAATTCCTCTCTGCGTTTGTTCTTTACAGGAATTTAGTCTGCCTCAAATCCTGAGTGGTGACTTAAGGAATAGTCTCTTGCCATTCTGTGTAAATTAGTTTAAAATTACTTTTTAAATGCCCCCCAAATATTGATTTTAGAAGTCCTTGATTTTTCAGAAGCATAATTTACCCTTTTGGAAGTTTCAGATCAATCTCAAAAAATGTAAAATTATTTATTATACATTATAGAAGTCTTATTTATTATACAAAAGATGTCAACATCTGGTGTTTTACTTACTATTAGTTCTAAAACAAAGAAACTAATTTACTCTGATGACTGAGACAGTGATGCCATACAATATCAGCACTCATCCTTTTTCTTGCAGTCTCTTTAAAGCACTAAATATTTTTTAAAATTAAATAAACTATGAAGGCCTCAAATTTTGATGAGAAATTTAGTGAGAACATTGATCTTTTTTTTTGTGCCAAATGGGAGACCTTTTAAAACTGACTCTGACTTTTGAGTGTGAAAGTACTTGAAGTTGGTTTTTTAAAGTTTCGTAGGGTAGAAACTAACACAACATTGTAAAGCAACTATACTCCAATAAAAATTAAAAAAAAAAGTTTCATGGGAATTACATCCTCAGTATTTGTATGTTGAGTTAGGCCTCTTTCTTTTCAGATATTCAGTGGTAGCTAGATTACTTCTAACTACTGACCATGATCACCTGGAGCCAAGTGGGATGCATTAACTTTCTTAAGGCTCCAGGAAACCATTTGTTAGGTTATAATTCATGGGAAGTAAATAACAACCTGAAATATGTAAGAATTAATTCATTTCACATGCACAAGCAGTAGTGTCTCAGGGATGATCATCATTGCTTGGTTCAATATAGGAGCAAGATCTTGTGGAATAGTCTTGGTCTTGAAGCACCATCCCAATAATTTATTTAAAAAGTGTTACTCTACAAATAGACTTTTATCTAAGTTATGCCAATTATTAGAAGCTCTGTCTAAGGTAGGCCCATCAATCAAGTGTTGAACATTGAGAAAAAAGAGGGCATAAGAGTAAAAGCACTGATAACACCTTAACAGTATAAGCATGAATCTGTGTCATCAGTAACACTGTTAAAAGCACCAATCTATGTAACCAATCTGTTCTTAATTATTTCTTCAAAGGATGAGATTTAATAAAAATGGCTTATTCTGTAATAATTCATTTCTCTTGTAAATACTGAAAAGAGAATTTGAAAGCAAACAAGTGGAGAGATATAATCCATAGGTTATGAACTCATTAATTCTTCAAGTAATCATAGAATGCTAATTATATTCCAAGTTTTGTCATAGGTACTAGGAACACCTGTATCATCTATAATCAGTCATTTATTGATACATTTCTAACTATTCCCTTAAATTAGGCTATTTATTTATAGGTAAGATGGTATTCACTCCATTCCTAAATATTCCCTTAAAGAAAAAAGTAATTCTTACTTTTTTCACTCGGCTAAAAATATCACTTACACATGTAACATCTTGTTTTTCCCCTTAACCATAGATTCAACCAGAAAAGCACCAGGATGCTTGAAACTTCCTATACAGAAAATCCTCCCCAAATAACGTTTTCTATGATGCTTGCAATCACACACACAAAAAATGTTCTTAATTTTCTTCTCCCTGGGAACATTTGAAACTTGTACAAGTGACTATCTTGAAAAGTTGAAAAAAAGAGTATGAAAAACAAAAAACAAAACCTTAGTACTAAACACTCCACTATTAACTTGATCATTGACAGTATAGTTTAACTAATCATCTAGAAAATGAATAATAACCTATTTTAATGCTTTGTCACTGATTTAAGCTGTTCAGTTATTTTGTTCCCCCTTGGAAGCCTTAATTATTAGAAGTGTATTAAATGTAGCTAAAAATGAAAAGTACAAGATTGAATAACTACCCAGGTGTTTGTGTTTAAATAGAGATTACCTTTCCTTTATAGTTTCCCCCTGCTTATATTTATATTTTCCACCTGAATTTACAGAGTTTTTTTGACTGATTTGCAGGGTCCTAACATGTATGTTTTATCTGTACTTAGCCACATTTTAATTAATCCTTTTCTTTATACTGACTAGCTTTTTGAAAACAGTAATAATTTAAATTCTTAAATAATTTCCCAAACTGTATTAAATGTTTATACTTGCGGATTTTTACCTTCCAGAAATCTTTTGTGATTTATTCTGAATCAAAGCATTTGTAAAGGTCTTAACACTGACACTTCAGGTTTACAGATTTAAATGAAAACTGGCAATGGGGGAAAAGGAATAGAGAATACATATGGTAAATAATTACCAATGTAAGAATTTTAAATTTTATTTGAAGTTGCTTCATTTTCATATATCTTAATGATCACAATGATGTAAAGCAAGTAGACTCATAAAATATGAAAAATTATATCCTGTTAGTTTTTCTTTTGTATTTAAATGAAGAATATATCATTAACTTTTCAAATTTTAGATACATATATATCAATATGATGTGCATTTTTATTTTTCTAGTAGATTTAAGCTTTTACATGCTCTAGATATTTTTTATCAAGCTCCTATAACTCATACTGTTTTTAAGCAAGGATGCTCATCACAGCATTGCTTACAAATGTAGAAACATTGAAAAGCATGTAAATCTCATTCAATAATGAACTACTTAAGGTAAGTTATAGTACATCCACCCAATGGAATACTATGCAGTCACTAATTGATGATACAGATTGGTATTTATTGATATGAAAAGATGATTATGTTTTAGTTTAAAATAAAAAAACAGTACATATAGTATGTTTTCTTTTTTTTTGTAAAACAGTGTGTGTATACATAGAGGAAAAGACATGAAAGTATATGCACACACTTAAAATATTAATGCACACACAAAATATTAATAGTGGTTATCTCTGAACTCTGGGAATTTTAATTCCTTCTTTATAAGTTTCTGCATTGTTGTACATTATTTTACAAGAAGCATGTATTATGTTTATAATCAATAAAAACAGTAATTTCCATTTGAAAATATTTGATAATGAATATACAAGTCATTTGTAGATAAACAATTACATAGAAACAGGTTATTCTCATTATTTTATGGGCAAATAGCCAACAAAAGTGTTAATAAAATTATATATTTATATTGTATTATGTATGAAACCAAAGATTTCTATATAAATAAAAACCAACTGAGAATAGAGTTAAAACATTTTCTTACTGTTGGATCTGTGGTATGAGTGAATCCTATTTTTAAAAAGTAATTATTTCAATTTTACATAAATTAGGTATTTATCTCTCTAATCCCAAAATCGATTCGAACTGGCGTATATTAAAAGAAAGGCAATCCAAAGAAAATATGAAAGCAAGTGTAATATGGATGGAAGGTAGATGGATATGGAGAAGAGGGAACTAAAAGTGAAACACAGAAAGTCCATCGTATAGAAATTACAGGCTAAATAATGTAATTGCAATATAGAACAGAACATTTTGTCGCAACTTCCAAGCAGCTGGACAAAAAGAAAACAATTAAGAGCTCTCATATGATAGATGGAGGCATGTGACTTAATCAAGAGAAATGACCTTTTCCTTAACTTTGAAACATCTGTGAATATTACCTTATTGATATATTCAACAATTTATAAGAGATAATGACAAGTTTAATAGAAGATGTTATTCAAAGTAGTTTTCCACATCATTACAGGATTGTTTACCTTCTATATTGACACAATAGAGGCTGAAGTTAATCCTAAAGTTATTTATAGACAAAGGCAATTCAGTGCTGTTATTCACCTTTCTTGTTGATTAAACATGATCCATGTATACCTACTAAGGAGTTTAGAAAAATGAGTGATAAGAATGCTCCTTAGGGCTTCCCTGGTGGTGCAGTGGTTGAGAGTCCGCCTGCTGATGCAGGGGACACGGGTTCATGCCCCAGTCCGGGAAGATCCCACATGCCGCGGAGCGGCTGGGCCCGTGAGCCATGGCCGCTGAGCCTGCGCGTCCGGAGCCTGTGCTCCACAACGGGAAAGGCCACAACACTGAGAGGCCTGCATACCGCAAAAAAAAAAAAAAAAAAAAAAAAAGAATGCTCCTTAGACTGTCTTCAAATATCAAAGCTTTCAGAAAAGGTTTTCAAGATGAAACTTAGAATTTAAATAATCAATGTTTAAAGTATTAATTTTCTAAGGTATTGATTGAGGAAATACCAATATGCTTCTTTCTCTGGGCATGAAGTTAATAACGAAAACTCTCAAAACTTAGTCAAAGTCACTATCAAGTCTGTGGTATGCCCACAATATATTAAAAAGGAAAAAAATATATAAATAAATAAAAGGAAGAAAGAAAGCTCACATCTTTTAAAAGGAATATTCATTTTAAATAATAATTTAAAGTGAACCTATACACAAATATTAACTGGATCATATACGCTTTCCCCTGCTCTACTGATTTCTCAAAAAACAAGTTAGAAATTTTCACTGTGATAGACTCAGAAGTAAGGACCATCTTGAGAATACTTTCATAGGAGAAAATAAATTTAGTAGTATTAGTGAAATAAGGAAGGAAATATACTCCATTACCTCACTTGACTGGTTTAGCAAAAAAGCATGTGGAGGAATAAATTTTATTCTACATATTCCTAAGGCTATTATATCGAAAAATAGTACAAAATGACAGTTTTACAATTAGAAATTATGTTCTTCACTAAAATGAACAAGGTTTTCTAGTTTCACTTTTTTTCAAAAGAAAGTATTCACTTAAAAAATGCTGTGAATTCACATAAAATAACCTCTTATCACAAAGTAGCCCAAACTAAGTAGGCACCAGCTTAAGGCTGAAACAAATTGAGCATTCTTATTCTCACCACCTGCGCCTGGCCTGGCCCAGCGTGACATGCAGAGGCTTGGAGCCCACTATGCGACCATTCATCTCATCTACTGCTTTGGTAGCCTCTTCAAAAGAGGAGAAGCAGACAACACCAAACCCTTTGCCTTGCCCCACTTCCACCATCACTTTGGCCCGGCTAATTGATCCAAAGGAAGAAAATTCCTCCTTCAGTTTTTCATCATCGATGGTCTCGTCTAGGTTCTTAATATAGATAGGCACCCCTGGAGGCCGACTTTTTTCTTTTAATCTCAGCCGCTCAAATCTTCGCCTTAACTCGGCCAGGCGTTCAATTTTCTTCTGTGCTCGCCCTACATAGAGGACTTTCCCATCGATGGACTTTCCATGCAGGTCTAACACAGCCTTTTGGGCAGCCTCGTGTGTCTCGTATCTCACAAATCCAAAGCCTTTCGATTTCCCACTGGCATCTCTTATTACCTTAACACTCTCAGTTGGCCCGTATTCACTGAAAAGTTCCTTCAGTTTGTCGTCATCCATGTCATCTCCAAAGTTTTTAACGAAAACATTGGTGAAAGTCGCTCTATCCCTAGTTCTAACTTCAGCTGCCCGCTCTTCCGGAAATTTGAATCGGCCAACGTACACCTGGCGGTTGTTGAGCCGCACTCCATTCATGTGCCAGATGGCCCTATTGGCAGCGGCCAGGCTGTCAAAGTGCACATAGGCATAACCCTTAGAGCCGTTGTCATCGCATACTACCTTGCAGGAGAGAATGCTCCCAAAAGCAGAAAACAGATAAAAAAGGGCCCTATTGTCTATGGATTTGTCCAGGTTTTTGATGAATATATTTCCAACTCCAGACTTTCTTAAGCGGTCATCTGGCTGAGACCACATTAGGCGGAAAGGTTTGCCGTTAATCAAATCAAAATTCATGGTGTTCAAGGCCCACTCAGCATCCGCAGGAAAGCGGAAGTTAACATAACCATAGCCCAGGGGGCTGCGGGTCACCGGGTCACGGCAGATTCGGGTGAAGCGAAGAGGGCCAGCAGGCCTGAACTTTTTATATAACATGTCCTCGGTGACATCTGGGTCCAAGTCACCCACATACAGGGCAGCCTTGAGGTACTTCTTTTTCTTGCCAGCAGGATTAGGCTCCCCACTCCCCATCTCTCTGAGCACAGGGAGGAGGCTTTCTTGGGAGAGAAAAAGAGGTTGCTTTCTCTAAGCTATGGGCCAAGCAGCTGTTCACAAACAGAAAAAAAGCCAAGGCGAAGGAAGCTAAAAGCAGACTCAGAATCACTGTTGAGGCTGAGAAAATGAAGTTCAGAAACAGCTGGTCAGCAGGCTCAGAACAAATGCATCAGACAAAAAAGCACCCCAATAACGAATCCGTTCTCCCTAAGGTGGCTTAGAATTTCCACCCATTCAGATCTAAAATCAGTTTCAAAAGCCAGTAGTAGGAAAGAAATGTCCCTTTCCCCGTTAAATTGTAAGAAATCATCAAGCAGCTGGCTGGCTCCCCACACCTAGCCTTGCCGACAGAGGCCTCACGACCCGTTTTCTGCATAAATATAGGCCTCAAGCTCGTGTGGGCTTAAAATGATATCAACAAGGGCAGGAGCCGAACATGTATTCCTCCGCCGGCTGCCTGGCCGGTCTCAGGCGGGCTCGCGCTCACTAAGGCCGCGCTACACACACTCAGCGTCAGCGAAAGGGCAGACTGGACACTTGGTGCGCTGCGGCCGGGCAGGCAGGCTGCAGGCGGCGGATCGGACAGAGAGACAGACAGACAGACACACGCGCGGGGGACCGGAGACCGCCCAGATACCCAAGATGCCCACTGGGTACGGACCGAGTGACGCGCAGAGATTTCGGCAGCCTGAGACTCGCGGCGGGTCCGGAGGGACTGACTGGCAGACGCGCACTGGGTCAGCTCAGACGCGAGGAGGTTCCGGACAGATGCGGGGCGGAGTCAGGAAAGAAGGGCAGATGCGCGGCGGGCGGGCAGAGCTCAGACCGATGGACAGGGATTGCGCCCTGCAGGACACACCGACCCAGGGACTAAAAGCTTCTAGCTGTGGTAGGGCGAGCGGGCGGGGCGCAAGGAAACCCGGAACCGTGCTAAGTAACTTCCCGCTTGCTGTGTGCCAAGATGTTAAAAAAAAAAAAAAAGAAAGAAAGAAAAAAAGAGAAAAGAACGAAAGAAAGAAAAAGATTTAAATGGTTTCTAGATTTTTCATTTCTTATTTTTGAAATTTTATTTATTATTTTAAAATATTACCTTTAGGCTACTGACCCCAAAATCAAAGGAGGTGAAGACCTAGGCGGGACTCTCATAATTTTTTTGTTTTTTTAAATGAATTCCCTAAATCGTTTCGAAATAGCATATAGGTTGCATACTTTCCTGAGTGCATTGGAAACTCAGTTGACAGCTGTACTGGACTCCCAGTCCAGTGCTAAATGATCACAGGGTCAAATAAAACACAGGCCCATGTTGTAGTTGGACTTTATTTTTACTCCATTGAACTTCAACATAATGGTAGCATTATCCCCAGGTAATAGGCAGCGTTCTTTTCGCTGCTCCAGTAATACTAAGGTTTTAATGATTGGAGAGCCATAAAATGACTTTTAATGATACTTAGTGCCAGGAAACGTTGAAGATGTGCTGCCTCCATAATCACAAATTGCAAAATCTTAGTTAAAGAGTAAAAGCTGCAGAATCAATGCAAAATATATAATGTTTGAAGATGAAATAAACACGTTAAGATATAGGCACTTTACACAATTAATTGCTAATTTCAACTTGAATTGTCAACTTTAAACCATTCCAGGGAACAATGCTATAAGATTAGACACAGCTCAGAGGTTTCCCAAGATCTCTCTTTAGAGTTCGTGGTAAACTGTTCTGAAGAGGAATGTTACCCCGTCTTCGGAAAATCATCAGTGTCTGTAACACATAACTCAACCAGCCCCTTCCACAAGCCCTCCCCTCAAAAAGAAAATCCGAACAAAACATATGTCAGTACTGTTAGGCTGGAAAAGATCCTGGCAAAAAAGGAATGCAAGAGAAGGACATCACCCCAAAGGGTGTTGTCTTAAATTCTTAGAATAACAGGCTAAATTCATGTGTTGCTTTATTTTCTACAGTTTCTATTAGACGGTAGAGTTGACTAAAGATGACAATTTGCCCTCATTATTTACTCAATTATTTTGTAATTTTCTCCTCAAGGGTTCTTGCTTAGCTAAGACATGGAGACTATGTGAGAAAAAGCAAATACAAATTAAAAAATGTTATAGAGATAGACTAATAAAAACCGGTCTTAAAATATCACCACGTTGACCAATATGTAGAAACACTTGTGAACATGTGCTTACTTTATTGTACTTTGAACATATACTTTATAAACATCTTTCCTCATAAACTTAATTGACAATGGGCCAGAACTTTTGTTTTTATTTTTCTGATATAAAAGTATTACTTTACTGAAAATGCTATATTAAAATAACAACATAAATCCAAGAGAATAATTACCACAGTATTATCACTAAATCAAATTAATATTTTATTTATGTAACCACCTAAATGCTGTCCATATTCCAATTCATTTGTATATATTTTCTCTAATATTATAGATGGAATTGGGTTGTTAAAAATAATTATTTTCGGGAATTCCCTGGTGGCGTAGTGGTTAAGAACGCACCTGCCAATGCAGGGAACATGGGTTCGAGCCCTGGTCCGGGAAGATCTACATGACATGGAGCAACTAGGCCCGTGTGCCATAACTACTGAGCCTGCATGCCACACCTACTGAAGCCCACGTGCCTAGAGCCTGTGCTCTGGGACAAGAGAAGCCACCACAATGAGAAGCCCACGCACTGCAACGAAGAGTAGCCCCCACTTGCCGCAACTAGAGAAAGCCTGCATGCTGCAACAAAGACCCAACTCAGCTAAAAGTGAATAAATTGGAAATACTTTTAATAATAAAAATTATTATTTTCAGAATAACCTCCACTCTACACTTGCCAGCCATTTTGGGGTCATTGCAGTATAAACATTCTAAACTATAGTGAACATTTTATCAGAGCAAAAATCAGAAATTTAGAACTGCTGTGAAATAAATAAATTTTAGTAGAGTTCCCTCTGCTAAGCAGAAGTTTATGGGAAAAAGGGAAACATTTTCATCTATAATTTGTTTAATCATTTTAATATTTACATTGAGAATTGTCTCTGGGATAAAAATCAGATGTGGAACATTTCTCTGTCATTTTTATTATATATTCAAGGTAAGTTTATAGTCTATGTAAATCTGATGCATATATTAAATCCATTAAAAATCCCCACCCAGATTACTAAGGCAGTTGGTTGAAGCATATCTGAGTCTTTCTAAATCTGAGAAACATTTTGCATGAGGAAAGAATCCTGGACAACTGGTATTCTAAGTGCAACCTACCACACATTGTTATTTACAGTTGGTAGAAATTTGTCAGCATGAGAGGAAGAAGAGGACAGTTGGAAATTTATGTTTTTCAGCCTTGTCTTAACAGGCACTTTATCCTGTTTCCAATTAAAAGTCAGAGTTGTGCAAGGTGCTCGGACTTCACAATGAAAGTAAATTTGCTACTCTCTTGAATGAAGTCTGGGATAGTTGAACAAAGTAAAACCTTTATTACCTAGAACTTGGCTCATGTTTTTCAGACAAAGAGAGGAAAATTGGCAAAAAAACAATTTGGCATTAAACATGTAGTAGTAAGTTTTGGAGCCAGTAGCAACTCTCTGTCTCTATTTCCAAAACTTTATCCTGCTCCCTGAGTATTTATGCTCTGGATGATAATCCTGAAGGCATTTTGATAAGATTTATTATCAAAGAAAGATTAAATTGTGTTTATTAGAATGTACTTACTGAAATGAGAAAGTAACCAAAAGTGGAAAAAAATTTCAAAGGAATATACAATGGAATGGGATTTATGCTAAATTGTCAATAAACCAGAATATCTCATTTTTCAACATTTAACCAAAATTTCAGTATTTCAAATTATAAAAGTATAGTTTAGATATTTATTCAAAGGCTGTAGCTATAATTCATACATTTATAACCCTAGGTGGTTTGATGGAAATTAAGAAAGATTCTTTTACAAAATTTTAACATTTTTTTCCTTTCTCTCATTAATTGAATCCCTGTTGAATTAAAAAGTCATGCATTCAACTGTGGATAAATCTGAGTATTAACATATAAAAATAATATAACAACTTCATATATATTTAGGTTTAGTTAGGTGTATCCTTAGGGTTCTCTTTTAATTAGATCCTATTAGTTTAAAATGAACCCATGGAATATTACAATGTAAATTTATGCAATTGTTATGCATTTAAAATTCAGTCTATTTAGAGTTTTACATATGATGTAGAGGCAAAGTATTTTATCTTATTATGCATTAAAATAGGGTAGGAGTATCACCCAATTGACAGATAGTCTCAGACAAATCTCTCCTTACTAGGGTTTGTTTACTGAACATATGCCTCATACAGGGAAAACACACACACACACACACACACACACACACACACACACACACACACACCACATTCTTTGATTAAAAATCCTGAGTTATAGTCATTTCACTTGACCTAGAACAATAAATAAAATAATAATTGTTTAAAAATGTAAACTTTATTTTTATTTTCAATTTTAATGGTGGGAAAATATACATCAAATTTACCATCTTAATGATTTTTAAGTGAACAATTCCGTGGTTTTAAGTACACTCACATTGTCATCACATTGTCATGCAAGCGACATCACTATGTCCAGAACTCTTCATCTTACCAAACTGAAACTCTGTACCCATTAATCTATGCTTTTAGATGACACAAAATATGTTAAGCCATTTATTTACTGTTGGACAATAAAGCTGCTTTTAGTTATTTTATTGTCACAACACACAATGCTATAATAAACGTCCTTATTCACATACTTTTATATATTATTACTCATTTCTATTAAGTAGATTCTCAGAACTGGGTATCGTACACTTAGATGGTATGTGAATTATTAAATGTTAATATATGCTGTCAGAATTACGTCAAAAATGATGACACAATTATGTTATGTTATGTTATTTTATGTTATGTTAATTATGTTATGTTATGTTATGTTATTTTACCAACAACATAAAACTTTAGAGGAAATGGCTAACTCCTAGCAAAATAGGAATTACCAAATTTGATCCAAAGGAAAAGTGGAAGAATTGCCATATAACAGATTAGAGAAAGATTACACATATGCTATTTAAAAACAAAAAACAAGCACAGGTGATTTTATAGTTGAGTAGTATTATATAATCCTTAAGAAAATACATGTAGTGCTAATTCTATTCATACTATTCTCAACCATAAAAAGCTCCTTAAATCA
Source organism: Tursiops truncatus (assembly GCF_011762595.2). Classification (NCBI taxonomy): domain Eukaryota; kingdom Metazoa; phylum Chordata; class Mammalia; order Artiodactyla; family Delphinidae; genus Tursiops; species Tursiops truncatus. The sequence continues at coordinate 52,746,830 of NC_047055.1, forward strand.
CTTTTATAAAATTGTCTCCAAGAGAAACTTCTCATAAGCCTAGCTAATGTTTTCAAACCAGAATAAAGTTATAGATTGATGGTCAGTCCATTTGCTGATAGAGCTTGGATATATATTGTCTCAGTTGTGTGTATGTTTGGGTGTAGGCAGATTGCAGGAGCATGGTTAAGTGTTACATAATATGGATTTAGAAGGGAATATGTGATGGGAAGAAAATTAAAGACTTCCATTTTAAAATGTCAAAACAAAATAAAACATATTCCAGATACTGATCATGATATCTTGCACTTTTTTCCTTTCCTTCTGGAAAAACTGTTCAGAAAAAGTAAAACGTGGAGAACAGTTCTTCACAGATAAGGAAAACTGAACATTTAAATAAACAGATGATTGAGGAAAATACTCTGCTTATCTTTCCTAACCTAAAAGTTCAAATGCAAAATAATACATTACTGTTTAATCTTTATCAATGGGAGGATCATAAAAGAAAGATTAGTCTTTCTTTTAAAAGACTTCCCATCCCCAAATCCCTGTGTTTTGGCTATAGGCACACTAAGTACTCATATAATCCCTGTGAAAGCTATCGGGACTCCTTCTGTATACTGCTTGTTCATCCATATTCATCTTCATAATAGGTAACAGGAACTGTATGCCCATTTTGTTTTGAAATCAGTCATTATCTTCATGCTTTGATACATACAGCAGAATTATATTAAGTGGACATTAGATTTACAAGGTAAAATACCTATATTTTCCATTTCGTCTTTAATCTCCTTTGCCACGATTTCAAATACACTTTATTTTTTGCATCATGGCTTAATTAATTAATTTTTATTAATTTTTATTGGACTATAGTTGCTTTACAATGTTGTGTTAGTTTCTGCTGTACAGCAAAGTGAGTCAGTTATACATATACATATATCCACTCTTTTTTAGATTTCCTTCCTATTTAGGTTACCACAGAGCATTGAGTAGAGTTCCCTGTGCTATACAGTAGGTTCTCATTAGTTATCTGCTTTACATATAGTAGTGTATAAATGTCAATTCCAATCTCCCAATTCATCCCCCCCACCTTGGTAACCATAAGTTTCTTCTATACATCTGTGACTCTATTTCTGCTTTGCAAATAAGTTCATCTGTATCATTTTTCTAGATTCCACATATAAGAAATTTTATACGATATTTATTTTTCTCTTTCTGACTTACTTCACTCTGTATGACAATCTCTAGGTCCATCCACATCTCTGCAAATGGCACTATTTCTTTCCTTTTGTGGCTGAATAATATTCCATTGCATATATGTACCACATCTTCTTTATCCATTCCTCTGTCAATGGACATTTAGGTTGCTTCCATGTCCTGGTTATTGTAAATAGTGCTGCAATGAATATCAGGGTGCATGCATCCTTTTGAATTATGGTTTTCTCTGGATATATGTCTAGGAGTGGGATTGCTGGGTCATATGGTAGCTCTATTTTTAGTTTTTTAAGGAACATCCTTACTGTTCTCCATAGTGGTTGTACCAATTTACATTCCAACCAACAGCATAGGAGGGTTCCCTTTTCTCCACACCCTCTCCAGCATTTATTGTTCGTAGATTTTTTGATGATGGCCACTCTGACTGGTGTGAGGTGATACCTCATGGTAGTTTTGATTTACATTTCTCTGATAATTAGTGATGTTCATCATCTTTTCATGTGTTTGTTGGCCATTTGTATGTCTTCTTTGGAGAAATGTCTATCAAGTACACTCTTAAAGATAAGGTTCTTTCATTATAGAGTTTTCTTTCCATATATTTCTCTTTTTGGGTGAGGTGGAATAACAAATATTAATACTTTATTAAAAAGTTATGACTATTTCCATAATTATTTTATTAAAGTTATACATTTAATTCTTTATTGTGTCCTTTAAATTTAATTCCTGTGCAATATCAGAGAGTCTAAATGACAAGCTACTATCTAACAGCGTAAAAACTTGCAGAAACTCCAAGGTTTAAAGTAAACTAATTCATCTGATCTGGAGAGAAAATACACATTTTAATTACTTTGATTTTCCTCAATAAAGAGTCATCAGTAATGCTTACTTTTTGATTTACAGTGTAATCAAAATAATTATTCATTGGCTTGGAGCAACACCTAAGCTCTAGCACATTTCCATTAGAAATACAGTCCTGTTTTAAATATTTACATTTAGATAGAGATGATAAACCTACCACAAAATTTCAAAGGATATAAGGGGTCCTGGAGTTATTACTGTTAACTAGAGAATCCTGCTTGTGACTCTAATTATTCTTATTTATTTAAAAAATATATTTAAGTCAATGCTAGACTTTGGCTGCTGAAACATTCTTGAAACTTATTTACTACTAAGACTAAAAATCATTCATTAATAATGAGAGGACTTTTCTCTTGGTTAATTTATTTACCTATTTGTGGCTCCAATAATATTGAAATGACCTTTAGAATGTTTGGATACATTATTCATCAACTTAAGTGAGCTCTGCGCTTCAATTCTATGCATTTTATGTTTGCTTCAATTCTCCCCCTTCCCCACCCACCAAGACATTTGTTTTTCTTCACATAACTGTTTCAAGAAGTTATCCAATTTTCAAGACATTTGGTGTATGATGGTATCTAGATACATTTTAAGGTCTGTTTGTGGTTTAGCCATTTGCTTAAGTAAAATGTAGTTTTTGAGGTTCCCCTAGGTGCCAGACACTTTGTCACTGGGGATAGAATGTTGAACGAGATACACACAGTCCCTACTATACATTATCGTTTTTACGTTCTGGAGGGGGGAATATCATAGACAAATAAAAAATAAACAAAACAAATAAATTAATTCCAATTTGTGACAAAATCTATGTGGGAAATTCTAAACTGGGTGTCGTGATAACAGTTAATAGTGGAATGCAGACTAGCACAGCCTATCTTAAAATAAAAAGGAACTTCATAATCATTTTCAAATGAGCATTTATTTTATAAACTTATAAGATTTAAATGAAATTTATGTTGATAGGTGTAATGAGAAATTATTGCACTGAATGAGGGCTATAGGTCTCAGACAATAAGTCATTTCAACTTCCCAGAATAACAGCTGACTGAGAAAGGATGTGGTCATATTGAAACCAGTGTATGTTTAGAATTGATTATGCTTTTAGTATCGTTTACTAGCCATGGAAAATACAGGTCAAGCATTAAATAGGCTACCTCTGTTAGACTTTTCCACAAACCCTTAGAAGGGTTGCAGAGAAGGTAAAAGAAAATAAAAATTATATGAATAATTGCCACAAGGAAATAGGAATTAAAATGTTTAAAATTACTTTATGATGTCTACTTATTCATTTTCATAGATGCTCTTTTTGAACATTTTTTCTGTATATTTTGTATGACCCCTTCCCTCTCTCCCTCCTCCTTTCCCTCTCCCTCTTCCTCATTTTGTTAGTCATGCTGAAGTGATGATTCCTGATTTAGGACATAAAAAGAAAGGGACTCAGTATGTGTCTTTGTATTACTGAATCATTACATCTACTCTAATTGTAAGTACTGTACAATTACTACATGTGGAAACATAACTGGAGATGTAAAAAATAAAAAGCAAAACAAAAAAACAAAACAAAAGAAGAAGCCTCTGGAATATTCACTTTTGAACTTAATTGTTTCTATTCAGGCAACCTCATAAAGGTCTAAAAAGAAAATAGCATCTAGCATTTATTACTTATTCTTTTTCCATTTCTTTACACTTATTATTCCCTTCTCATCTCTGCCTTTAAAAACACTTCTTCAAGGCCTAGCTTAATTAAATTTTTTTCAAGATTGCCTACTTCATTTTTGGCCCATTTAAATATTTTCTTCTCCCCTTTTAACTATTTTCCAATCTCTTTTACCTTTTGACCATGCTCTCTCTTATATATGGGTCCTTGGACTTCTTTTCTGGATGAAGTATATGATCTTGGGGAATGACTTTTAAATTTTATACTGAAAAAAATTACTTTTCTCTTCTTGTTCATTTGAATTAAATTGAAATTACCGAGACTGATTTGAATTGAAAAGATTTATACAGGGCCAACACATATTTAGGGTGTGTGCCCTCTTACAGCCAAGAGAAACAAGACTAATCAATCATGCCACTGAGCCTGGACCTGGTTTCATCATATTTGTAAGCGAAGTGCTACAGGCAGCTCCTACTAGTCATCAGATTTGGCATGCAAAATAAGCCTTTATGGGATCCCAGATACTTTGAATGTGTTATTAATTATTTCTTCCTTTAGTGTAGGATAAAAATAATAGCTATATTTTAAAAGAAGTTATAATTTTCCAAATCTTGCTACAGTACAGTTACGAAGCAGGAAGAGTAACCATTCTCTTCTGACCCACAAGAAAGTTTTGGCCCTGATACAATATCAAGGATCAAGGATCATTATAAAGCCTGAATGTATACTCATCTTGAAGAAACATTATTTTGAACTCTGAGTATTTTAACCTCGTCTAAGTATACTTTTGGATTCACCCTTTTGTTTGCTAGAAGCTGTTGTCATACAACTGTGAACTTGAAAATTTATACTACACATATTGCTTTTCATATTTTGTGATACCTTTACACCAGGAGACTTTAGATCTAGAAAAGAGACATTATTTGCAAAACAGACTGAAATTCTGATCTTAATAAAGGTGTAAGGTTAATTTTTGAGGACTGAGAGAGGAAGGAAGACAAACCAGCAATATAACACAACTTCTTCTGCTCTAAGGGACATGTATCCTTTTGGTTGGAAACATAAAGATAATGAATGGCAACACTTTTTGCTTTCTGTAAAGAAAACATAAACCCACTTTTTCTGTAATGACAGGATGTGGGTAAACTAATATTAATGGAAACACATGTCTGAAAAATTGAAAACTAAATAATTTTACTTTTATTTTTATCAACTCATACTATTTACTCCAACATTAAATTGTATTCCAAAGTAGGTTTCTAATAAACAAATATTTTGTGGGCTTTTAAGGAAATTATGAAGTGGGGAAAGTTGGTTTTAATGGCTAACTATAAATTATATTATCCCACCCTCACAAATGATATCAGACATTTTCCCAAGACCTATCTTCATTGTTCCCCTGACACTCAGGGACTTGACAAAAACATAAATCTTTCCACCTTATGGAAATGTGATTGTTGCCTTGGCAATCAATCTATCATGGCACAAGATAGCAGCTAGCTACCTTAATTTTTAGAATAGTTTTAGACTCACAGAAGAATTGTGTGGAAAATGCAGAGTACTCACATACACTCTAGCTCACTCCAAACAGCCTCCCACATCAATATACTGCACCAGTGCAGTACATTTGTAACAATTTATGAACCAATATTGACACATCATTATCACTCAAAGTCCATAACTTACATTAGGGTTCACCCTTGGTGGTGTACAGTCTATGGGTTTGGAAAATATGTAATATTACTAATCTGCCATTACAATTTCATCCAAAATAGTTTTATTGTCCTAAAAATCCTCTGTGCTTTGCCTATATATCCTGTCTTCTTCCCTATACCCTGACAATCACTGGTCTTTCTACTGTCTCCATACTTTTGCCTTTACCAGAATGTCATATAGACAGAATCATAGAGGATGTAGCCTTTTCAGACAGTCTTCTTTTACTTAGTAATATATATTTAAGGTTCTTCCATGTCTTTCCATGCCTTGAAAGCTCATTTCTTTTATAGTGCTGACAGTAATATTCCATTGTCTAGCTGTACTCTATTCTGTTCCATTGATCTATTTATCCAAATACCTACTGAAGGACATCTTGGTTGTTCCAAGTTTTACAAATTATGAATAAAGCTGCTATATCTTTGTGTAGGTTTTTGTGTGGACGTAAATTTTCACTTCATTTGGATATATGTCAAGGAGCACAGTTGCTGGATTCTATGCTAACAATATGTTTCATTTTGTAAGAAACTGCCAAATTGTCTTCCAAAATTGCTTTACCATTTTGCATTCCCATCAGAAATGAATGATAATTCCTGTTGCTCCACATCCTTGTCAGCATTTGTATTTGTCCATGTTTTTAGTTTTCATCATTCTAATAGGCATATAATGGTATCTCATTATTATTTTAATTTGCAATTCTCAAATGACATATGCTGATTACCTTTTTATGCATATTTTCCATCTGTATGTCATTTTTGCTGAGACTCCTATTCAGATTTTTCACCCATTTTTTTCTAAAAAATTTTTTTATTGTGGAAAGTACACTTAATATGTGATCTACTATCTTTTTTTTTTTTTTTTTTTTTTTTTTTTATCTGTACGCGGGTCTCTCACTGTTGTGGCCTCTCCCGTTGCAGAGCACAGGCTCCGGACGCACAGGCTCCGCGGCATGTGGGATCTTCCAGGACCGGGGCACGAACCCGTGTCCCCTGCATTGGCAGGTGGACTCTCAACCACTGCGCCACCAGGGAAGCCCGATCTACTATCTTAACAAACTTTTAAGCTTATAGTATATTATTATTGACTGCAATGTTATACAGCAGATCTCTAGAGCATATTCTTGCTTGACTGAAATTTTATGCCTATTGATAATAACTCCCCATTTCCCTCTCTCCCTGGCCTCTGGAAGCCATTATTCTACCCTTTAATTCTATGAATTGAACTATTTTAGCTACCTCATAAAAGTGGAATAATGCAATATTTATCTTTCTACAATTGGCTTATTTCACTTAGCATAATGTCCTCAAGATTCATTCATGTCATCACTCATCACATATTGCAAATTTCCTTCTTTTCCTTAAAGGCTGAGTAGTATGCCATTGTATGCATATACTACATTTTCTTTATTCATCTGTTGATGGACTAGGTTTTTATACAGATTGTTTGTTGTGAATAGTGCTGCAGTGAACATGGGAGTGTATATATATTTGAAAATCATATATCTAATAAAGGGTTAATCTCCAAAATATGTAAAGAACTCCTACAACAGAATAGTAAAAACAAAACTAGTGACCAGATTAAAAAATGTGCAAAGGACTTGAATAGATATTTCTCAAAAAAAAAACAGATACAAATGGCTAACAGGTATATGAAAAAATGCTCAACATTGCTAATCTTTAGGGAAATGCAAATCAAAACCATAATGAGATATAGCCTCACACTTGTCAGGAGGGCTATTATCAAAAAACAAAGCACAAGTGTTGGAACTAATGTGGAGAAATTGGACCACTTGCACGCTGTTGGTGGGAATGCAAAATGTAAAACTGTTTGGAGGTTCTTCAAAAGATTAAAAAAGAACTACCATATGATCCACCAATTCCACTGCTGAGTATTTAGAAGTGAAATACCCAGATAAAATAATTGAAAAATAATTGAAAATTTTTTTTCCATTTTTAACTGGATTATTTTTTTTAATTTGTTGAGTTTTTAGAATTCTTTGTACATTTGAGATAATAATAATCCTTTATCAGACATATCTTTTACAAATATTTTCTCCCAGTCTGTGACTTGTCTTCTCATTCTTTTTACAGTGCCTTTTGTAGAGAAGAGTTTTTAGAAACATTTTAATGAATTCCAACTTAAGCATTATTTTCTTAAAAGAATCAGATCTTTGTCATTTCCAATCTCAAGGCAATCTAGATTTTCTCCTATGTTTTCTATAGGAGTTTTATAGTTTTGCATTTTCCATTCATGTCTATGATCCATTATGAATTAATTTTTGTGAAGGGTGTAAGTTCTGTGTCTAGCACCATTTGTTGAAAAGATTATCCTTGCCTGTGCTCTTTTGTCAAAGGTCAGTTGACTATATCTGGATCTATGACTGAGCTCTCTATTCTGTTCCATTGATCTATTTGTCTAATCTTTTGCTAGTATGACACTGTCTTGATTACTATAGTTTTAATGTAAGTTTTGAAGTTGGGGGAGTGTCAGTTTTCTGACTTTGTTCATCTCCTTCAATATTATGCTGGCATACTGGGTCTTTTGCCTCTCCATACAAACTTTAGAATCTGCCTATATGCACAAAATAACTTGCTGGAATTTTAGGATTGTGCTGAATCTATATATTAATTTGGGAAGAACTGACATCTTACAATATATTTTCCTATTCATGAACATGGAATATCTCTCCATTTATTTAGTTCTTTGATTACTTTCATCAGAGTTTTGTAGGTTTCCTCATCTGGATATTGCACAGAGTTTGTCAGATTTACACCTAAGTATTTCATTCAATTGGTGATAATGTAAATATTACTGTGTTTTTTTAATCTTGAATTCTAATTGTCTATTTCTTGTATATAAGAAAGCAATTGACTTTTGTGCACTAATCTTGTATCCTGAAACCTTGCTTAATCACTAATTAGATCCAGGAGTTTTTTTTTTCTTCTTCTTTTTTGACAATTCTTTCAGATTTTCTACACTGACAGTCATGTCATCTATGAACATAGTTTAATTTCTTCCTTCCCAATTTATGTACGTTATATTTTCTTTTCCTATTGCATTAACTAGGGTTTTCGGTATGATAATGAATAGTAGAGCAGTGTTATGGGACATTCTTGCCTTCTTCCCAGCATTAGTGGGGAAGAACTGTTTCTCATCAGTAAGTATGATGTTATCTGTTGGTTTTTGTAAATGTTCTTTACCAGGCTGAGGAAGTTCTCTTTTATTCTTAGTTTGTTGAGTGATTTTATCGTGAATAGTTTTAGATTTTATCAAGTGCCTTTTCTGTATCTATTGATATAATCATGTGATTTTTCTTCTTTAGTCAGTTAATGTGATGGGTTACATTAATTGATTTTCAAATGTTGAACCAGGGTTACATACTTGGAATTGTATAATTCTCTTCATACAATGTAGGATTTAATTTGTTAATGTTTTGTTGTGGGTTTTGTTTTTATGATCATGAGTGACATTGGTTTGTAGTTTTCCCTTGTTGCATTGACTTTACCTAGTTTTGGTATTAGGATAATGCTGGCCTTATAGTATGAATATGACATGATTCCTCTGTTTTTATTTTCTGAAATTAATTGCAGAAATTGGGATAATTTCTTCTTTAAACATTTAGTAGAATTCACCAGTGAACCCATCTGGGACTGGTGCTCTCTGTTTTGGAAGGTTATTAATTATTGAGTCAACATTTTAAATAGATATAGGCCTATTCAAATTATCTATTTCTTCTTGAAATAGTTTTGACAGATTGTGTCTGTCAAGGAGTTGGTCCATTTCATCTAAGTTATCAAATTTGTGAGCATGGAGTTGTTCATAATATTTTTATTATCCTTTTAATATTCATGGTACCTGTAGTAATGTACCTTCTTTCATTTCTGATGTTAGTAAATTGTGTCTTCTCTGTTTTTTTGTCTATTGATTTCCTGTTTTCAATCATTGATTTCTACTCTAATCTCTATTATTTGTTTTATTCTGCTTACCTTAGATTTAATTTTCTCTTTTTTTCTAGTTTCTTAATGTAGAAGATTAGATTATTGATTTTATAACTTTCTTCTTTTCTAATATATGTATTCAATGCTGTAAATTTCCTTCTAAACATTGCTTCCACTGCATTTCAAATTTTTATGTTATATTTTCATTTTAATTTCTCCTGAGTCTTCTTTGACTAGCTTGTCATTTAGGTGTTGTTTAATCTCTAAGTATTTTGTGGTTTTCTAGATATCTTTTTGTTTTTTATTTCTAGTTGAATCCCATTGTAGTGTGTGCATACATTGTATGATTTCTACTCTTTTTGATTTGATAAGGTATGTTTTGTGGCCTAAAATATGATCTATCTTGGTAAGTGTTCAATGTGAGTTGAGGAGAATGTGTATTCTGCTGTTGCTGGGTGAGGTATTCTATAAATGTCAATTAGATTCAATTGATTGATCATATGGTTGAGTTCAACTATGTCTTTACTGATGTTCTTCATGCTGGTACTGCCCATTACTGACAAAGGGATATTTAACTTCCAATATAATAATGAATTTGCCTATTTCTCCTTGCAGTTCCATCACTTTTTTTCTTAAGTATTTTGATACTTGGTTTTTAGGTACATACACATTAAAGATTGATATGTCTTCTTGGATAATTGACCCCTTTATCACTGTCAATTGCTCTTTTATTCCTGATAATTTCCCTTGCCCTGAAGTTGAATTTGTCTGAAATTAATATAGCTACTATTACTTCTTTGTGGTTAGTGTTAACATGTTATATCTTTCTCTATCTTTTTACTTTTAATCTATATGTGCCTTTATATTCAAAGTGGGTTTCTTGTAGACAATTTACAGTTGGGCCTTGGGTTTCAATACACTCTGTCTCTGTCTTTTAATTGATGTATTTAGATCATTGATATTTAAAGTGATTATTGATATAGTTAATTCTTATCTATCACATTTGTTACTGTTTTCTACTCATTGCTTTTGTTGTTTCTACTTTTGTCTTCCACTTTTTTCTGCCTTCTCTCTCTCTTTTTAAAAATTTATTTGGCTGCACTGGGTCTTAGTTTTGGCACATGGGATCTTTGTTGTCACGTCTGCAGGATCTTCATTGCGGTATGTGGGATCTTTAGTTGTGGCATGCAGGATCTTTTAGTTGCAGCATGCAGATGCTTAGTTGCGGCATACGGGGTCTAGTTCCCTGACCAGGGACTGAACCTGGCCCCCTGCGTTAGGAGCATGGAGTCTTAACCACTGGACCACCAGGGAATTCCTGTGCCTTCTCTTGCTTTATTTAAGCATTTTATATGATTTTATTTTCTTTGCTTTCTAGCATATAAATTATACTTCTTATTTTAAAACTTTATTTAGTGATTGCCCTGTGGATGGCAATATGCATTTACAACAAAGCCAGGTTCACTTTCAAATAACACCATACTGCATCACAAGTAGTGCATATACCTAGGTATAGATTTATTAGTATTTGTCCTGCTAAGTGTTCTCTGAGCTTCCTGGGTCTGTGATTTTGTGTCTGACATTAATTCTGAAAAAATTTGTCATTACTGCTTCAGATATGTTTTTGTTTTCTTCTTCTTCTCTTTCTGGTATTATCATTACACATGTGTTACAGCTTTTGTAGTTTCCCCACACTTCTTGGAAATTCTATTCTATTTTGTTGTTGTTTTGCATTTCAGTTTGTGAAGTTTGTATTGACATATCTTCTAGTTCATTGATTCTTTGTCTATTAATAAGCCCATCAAAACATTTCTGTTACAGTGTTTTTGATTTCTAGCACTTCTTTTTGTTGTTTTTTAGAATTTCCATCTCTCTGCTTACATTATGCATTTGTTCTTACATGTTGTCTGCTTCTCACATTAGAGTCCTTAGCATATTGATCACAGATAGTCCTTTTAATTTTCTTTTCAGATACTTCCAAAATCCATGTCATATCTGAGTCTGAATCTGATGCTTGCTCTGTCTCTTCGAACTGTGGTATTTTTTTTTTAACCTTTCAGTATACCTTGTAATTTTTTTTTTTTTTTTTTTTTTTTTTTTTTTGCAGAAAGGCAGACATGATGTACTGGGTAAATGTAACTGTGGTACGTAAGTCTTTATTGATGTATTCTTAGGTGTTGGGGGAAGGGAAGTATTTTATTGTCCTATTATTAGGTTTCAGCCTTTTAGTTAGCCTGTTCCCCTGGGGGTGTGGCCTTTGTAAGTGCTTTTCATCTCTCTCCATCCCTTAAGTTATAGAAAGCTAGAGAAGGCTGGAGTTGGGTATATCCCTTCCCTCAAGTTGGTTAGCTTCTGGTTAAACTCTGTTAATTAGTCTCTGATAAAATAGTTTCTCTTGAGGCTAGGCCTTGCTAAAAAATACTGAATGCTCTGAGTGCATTTCCAAATGGCTACTTCTCCCTACCCCTGCTGGAAACACCAAGATATTTTTGTCTAATCTTCACTGAAAACCTAGTATACCTCTTAGAATAAAACTTTAAAAAAATGTGGAAACATCTCTAAGACTGCCTCCCCAACCTGGAGTTTTTAACTCTCAAATTTGTCCACACTGAACTTCCAGCAATTTCTCAATTACATTTTAGATTTTCCTATCTTGGACTGGATAACATGGAGGTTTCAGCTCATGGGCTTCTTCTATTATAAGCTGTTATTCTCTGTTTCTGCCTGTCTTCCTCTCCAATTTTGGGGGCAATAGTTTTGTCCTGCAATCTTTGTTCTCAGATAGAAAAATGAAAAGTTACGTTTTTTTAGTTTATTCAGCTTTTTTCTTCTTGTGTGGATGGGAGTGATGACTTCCAAGTTCACTATGTGCTGGACAGGAAGTTGCAAGTTCTCTTTATAAACTTTTCAAGTGGGAGAATTCTGTTGGAAATTTTTGTGTATCTGCTCGCATATTAGTAATTCTGATAACAGGAATTTCTGATATCTATGAGTGTAAGCTTATAAGATGTTTGTTCTTGGGAGAAATCATTAATCCTTGTAACTTCAGTCAGAATAAAAGATTAATTAAGAGAAAAAATAACAATAAAAAACAAACAGTTAAAAACAAATATCAGACTCATAAATTTTAGTTATTTACCTGACTGCTTGCCTTTTCTCATATTGACAGCTACCAGAGACCACCCACCCTCCCCCAAAATTCCCATATGTCAAAACCTAAACTCCAATGTGATGATATTTGGAGGTGGGCCCTGTGGGAAGTGATTAGGCCATGAAGTCAGACCCCTCATGAATTGGATTAGTGCCTTTATACAAGAGACCCCAGGGTACTCCCTTGACCCTTCTGCCATGTGAAAACACAGCAAAAAGATGGCCATCTATGAATGAAAAAGCAACATCTCACCAAACACTGAATCTTTTGGTGGTTTAATCTTGGTCTTCCAGTCTCTAGAACTGTAAGAAATAAATATTTGTTTTTGAAGTCACCTAGTCTATGAACTTCTATTATAGCATCCTGAATGGATTAAGGCAATATCCATAGCATTTTGTTGTTGTTGTTGTTGTTGTAGGAAAACTGGTCTATCAGTTAAGATGATTTCAGCTACAAATAATAAAATACCAGACTAAAATGGGATTAAACTTTAGAATTTTATTACTCTCATGTAGGAATACCAGAGATAGGTGGTTCAAGAATACTGAGATGTCATCTTCACATGCCTATAATGGAAACTACAGGAATCTCATTCTCATAGCCTATATTTGAAGCAGGATGGGACAAGGCAGGACACTCTTCTAGTTTATCACTCTTAATCATGAAAGAAAAGCTTTCTCAGAAACCAAATCCCTGCCCAGCAGATTTCCTTTAGATCCCATTGACCCTAATTAATTTCCATGTTCAAACCCTAGTGAAGAACCAAATACAAACATTAGGATAATATGAACATACCAGGATGTTTATATCTGTTTCTGAATGACAAAATAAGAATAGTGTATATAATGTTGTTTTTAAAATAAGATGGCCTATTCAGAGGATAATAGTTCATTTCTACTGGTAATTTAGTGTTTCAATATTGAATTTCATCTTTTGATATGCATATTATTAACCCATTCTCACAACTTTAAATTTTGCTTGTATAATTTGTTTAATTTTTAGTTGTCACCAATTATTTCTATGATATGTGGAGAACTGTCTTAACCTTGTGATTTTCATTGAATTAATGTCTCAGTTTAAACTGTCATCTCTTGTGAAATGTATAACTACAGAAGAATAGTATGTGAGAAACAGAATAAATTACAAATATAACAATCTGTTTTTATTCAATCTAGCTATAATATATTTTGTTGCAATAAAAGTATAACTCTGAATTTCATGGAATTATTTAATTCCTTTTAGATATCATTCAGGATAATAAAGTACTTGAAATCATATGTTGAAACTAAAGAACATAGTTCCTTTTTAATTCACTAAATGGATTCAAGTTATATTATTGCAAATTAAAACAATGAGATACAAATATATATATTTTAGAATAGCTAAAATCCAAAATTTGACAATATCAAATGCTGATGATGATGTGGAGCAAGAAGAAAGCTCATTCATTGCTAGGGGGAATGCTGTTCAGTTTTCTCAGCACAACTTATTGAAGAAATTGTCTTTTCTGTTTTGTATATTCTTGCCTGCTTTCTCATAGATTAATTGACCATAAGTGTGTGTGTTTATTTCTGGGCTCTCTATTTTGTTCCATTGATCGATGTGTCTGTTTTTGTGCCAGTACCATACTGTTTTGATCTCTGTAGCATTTGTAGTGTAGTTTGAAGTCAGGGAGTGTGATTCCTCCAGCTCTGTTCTCTTTTTTCAAGAGCATTTTTGCTATTCAGGGTGTTTTGTGTTTCCATACAAATTTTAAGATTATTTATGTTAGTTTTCTGAAAAATGCCAAGGGGGTTTTGAGAAGGATTTCATTGAATCTGTAGATTGCCTTGGGTAGTAGGGTCATATTAACAATATTAATTCCTCCAATTCATGAATATGGTATATCTTTCCATCTGTTTCTGTCATCTTTAATTTTTCATCAGTGTTTTAAAGTTTTTGGAGCACAGGTCTTTTGCCTCCTAAGGTAGGTTTATTCCTAGGTATTTTATTCTTTTTGATACAATGGAAAATTGGATTGTTTCCTTAATTTCTCTTTTTGCTATTTTGTTGTTAGTGTATAGAAATGCAACAGGTTTCTGTATCTTAATTGTGTATTCTGCAACTTTACTGAATTCATTGATGAGCTCCAGTAGTTTTCTGGTAGTGTCTTTAGCATTTTCTATGTATAATGTCATCTGCAAACAGTGACTGTTTTACTTTTTCCTTTCTAATTTGATTCTTTTCATTTGTTTTTCTTGTCTTATTGGTGTGCCTATGAATTCCAATAGTATGTTGAATAAAAGTGGTGAGAGTGGGCATCCTTGTCTTATTCCTGATCTTAGAGGAAATGCTTTCAGATTTTCACCATTGCATATGATGTTAGCTGTGGGTTTTTCATACACAGACTTTATTATGTTGAGGTATATTCTCTTTATGCCCACTTTTTGGAGAATTTTTATCATAAATGAATGTGGAATTTTGTCAAAAGCTTTTTCTGCATCTATTTAGATGATCATGTGGTTTTTATTCTTCAATTTGTTGATGTGGTGTATCCCATTGATTGATTTGCAGATATTGAAAGATCCTTGCATCCATGGCATAAATTCCACTTGATCATGGTGTGTAATCCTTTTAATGTACTCTTGTATTTGATTTTTGAATATTTACTTGAGGATTTTTGCACCTATGTTCATCAGTGATATTGGCTTGTAATGATATGACCAATAAGCGGTTAATATCCAACATATATAAACAGCTCATACAATTCAACATCAAAAAAATGAAAATGCAAGAAACCCAATTAAAAAATGGGCAGAGGGGACTTTCCTGGTGGTCCAGTGATTAGGATTCCATGCTTCCAATGCAGGTGCCATGGGTTTGATCCCTGGTCAGGGAACTAAGATCCCATGTACCACACAGTGTGGCCAAAAACAAAAATAATTTTAAAAATGGGCAAAAGACCTGAATAAACATTTTCCCAAACAGGACATGCAGATGGAGAACAGGTACATGAAAATATGCTCAACATCACTAATCATCCGGGAAATGAAAATCAAAAACACAATGAGATATCACCTTATAACTCTCAGAATGGCTATCATCAAAAAGAACACAAATAACAAAAGTTGCCAAGGATGTGGAGAAAAAGGGACCCTCCTATGTTGTTGGTGGGAATGTAAATTGGTGCAGCCACTGTGAAAAACAGTATGGAGTTTTCTCAAAACACTAAAAGTAGAACTACCATATGACTCAGCAATTCCACTCTTGGATATATATTCAAAAACAGCAAAAACACTAATTTGAAAAGAAACATACACCCCAATATTCATAGCAACATTTTTTACAATTGCGAAGATATGGAAGCAACCTAAGTGTCCATCAACAGACAAATGCATAAAGAAGATATGGTGTATATATATACAATGGAATACTACTCAGCCATGAAAAAATAATGAAATTTTACCATTTGCAACAACATGGATAGAGTTGGAGGGTATTATGTTAAGCGAAAGAAGTCAGAGAAAGACAAATACTGTATGATATCACTTATATGTGGAATCTAAAAAATACAAAACAGTAGTGAATATAACAAAAAAGAAACAGACTCACAGATATAGAGGACAAAGTAGTGGTTACCAGTTGTGGGGAGGGGCAATATAGGGAAGGGCAAATGGGAGGTGTAAACTAATGGATGTAAGATAGACTCAAGGATGTATTCTATAAAAAATTAAAAAATAAAATTAAAAATTGTAAAATGTAAAGCTATAACAATTTTAAAAGAATACATAGAGGCTCCCCTGGTGGCGCAGTGGTTGAGAGTCCACCTGCCGATGCAGGGGACACGGGTTCGCGCCCCAGTCCAAGAAGATCCCACACGCCACGGAGTGGCTAGGCCCGTGAGCCATGGCTGCTGAGCCTGCGCGTCTGGAGCCTGTGCTCCACAACAGGAGAGGCCACAACAGTTAGAGGCCCGCATACCACAAAAAAAAAAAAAAGAATACATAGGAGGAAATATTCTGGCACATGACTTATTGAAAAGTTTTTTTTGGCACCAAAAGCACCATACATAAAAGAAAAAACATCCACAGAGTGTATCTCATCATTTAAAATGTTTGCCCTAAAAAATACCCTGCTAGCTGATGAAAACAAGTTACAAAGTATGAGAAAGTATTTTCAATATACATATGAGACAAGGAACTGTATCATTTTTTTAACATCTTTATTGGGGTATAATTGCTTTACAATGGTGTGTAACTTTCTGCTTTATAACAAAGTGAATCAGTTATACATATACATATGTTCCCATATCTCTTCCCTCTTGCATCTGCCTCCCTCCCACCCTCCCTATTCCACCCCTCTTGGTGGTCACAAAGCACCGAGCTGATCTCCCTGTGCTATGTGGCTACTCCCCACTAGCTATCTACCTTATGTTTGGTACTGTATATATGTCCAGGCCTCTCTCTTGCTTTGTCACAGCTCACCCTTCCCCCTCCCCATACCCTCAAGTCCATTCGCTAATAGGTCTGTGTCTTTATTCCTGTCTTACCCCTAGCTTCTTCATGACATTATTTTTTCTTAAATTCCATATATATGTGTTAGCCTATGGTATTTCTCTTTCTCTTTCTGACTTACTTCACTCTGTATGACAGACTCTAGGTCTTCCAAAACTATGTTGAATAAGAGTGGTGAGAGTGGGCAAACTTGTATTGTTCCTGATCTTAGTGGAAATGCTTTCAGTTTTTCACCATTGAGGATGATGTTGGTTGTGGGTTTGTCATATATGGCCTTTATTATGTTGAGGAAAGTTCCCTCTATGCCTACTTTATGCAGGGTTTTTATCATAAATGGGTGTTGAATTTTTTGAAAAGAATTCTCTGCATCTATTGAGATGATCATATGGTTTTTCTCCTTCAATTTGTTATTATGGTTTATCACATTGATTGATTTGTGTATATTGAAGAATCCTTGCATTCCTGGAATAAACCCCACTTGATCATGGTGTATGATTCTTTTAATGTGCTGTTGGATTCTGTTTGTAGTATTTTGTTGAGGATTTTTACATGTATGTTCATCAATGATATTGGCCTGTAGTTTTCTTTCTTTGTGAATCTCTTCTCTGGTTTTGGTATCAAGGTGATGGTGGCTTCGTAGAATGAGTTTGGGAGTGTTCCTCCCTCTGCTATATTTTGGAAGAGTTTGAGAAGGATAGGCGTTAGCTCTTCTCTAAATGGTAGATAGAATTCATCTGTGAAGCCATCTGGTCCTGGGCTTTTTTTTGTTGGAAGATTTTTAATCACAGTTTCAATTTCAGTGCTTGTGATTGGTCTGTTCATATTTTCTATTTCTTCCTGATTCAGTCTTGGCAGGTTGTGCATTTCTAAGAATTTGTCCATTTCTTCCAGGTTGTCCATTTTATTGGCATAGAGTTGCTTGTAGTAATCTCTCATGAACTTTTGTATTTCTGCAGTGTCAGTTGTTACTTCTCCTTTTTCATTTCTAATTCTATTGACTTGAGTCTTCTCCCTTTTTTTCTTGATGAGTCTGGCTAATGGTTTATCTATTTTGTTTATCTTCTCAAAGAACCAGTTTTTAGTTTTATTGATCCTTGCTATCATTTCCTTCATTTATTTTTCATGTATTTCTGATCTGATTTTTATGATTTCTTTCTTCTGCTAACTTTGGGTTTTTTTGTTTGTTTGTTTTTTTTTTTTTGGTACACAGGCCTCTCACTCTTGTGGCCTCTCCCGCCGTGGAGCACAGGCTCCGGACACGCAGGCCCAGTGGCCATGGCTCATGGGCCCAGCCGCTCCACAGCATGTGGGATCTTCCAGGACCGGGGCACGAACCCGTGTCCCCTGCATCGGCAGGTGGACTCTCAACCACTGTGCCACCAGGGAAACCCTAACTTTGGGTTTTTTTTGTTCTTCGTTCTCTAATTGTTTTTGGTGCAAGGTTAGGTTGTTTATTCGAGATGTTTTCTGTTTCTTAAGGTGAACTTGTATTGCTATAAACTTCCCTCTTAGGCTGCTTTAGCTGCATCCCATAGGTTTTTGGTGGTCATGTCTCCATTGTCATTTGTTTATATTTATTTTTTTATTTCCTCTTTGATTTCTTCAGTGGTCACTTCGGTATTAAATAGTGTATTGTTTAGTCTCCATGTGTTTGTATTTTTTACAGATGTTTCCTGTAATTGATATCTAGTCTCATAGAATTGTGGTCGGAAAAGATACTTGATACAGTTTCAATTTTCTTAAATTTATGAAGGCTTCATTTGTGACCCAAGGTATGATCTATCCTGGAGAATGTTCCATGAGCACTTGAGAAAAATGTGTATTCTGCTGCCTTTGGATGGAGTATCCTATAAATATCAACTAGGTCCATCTTGTTTAATGAATAATTTAATGCTTGTGTTTCCTTATTTATTTTCATTTTGGATGATCTGTCCATTGGTGAAAGTGGGGTGTTAAAGTCCCCTACTATGAATGTGTTACTGTTGATTTCCCCTTTTATGGCTGTTAGTATTTGCCTTATGTATTGAGGTGCTCCTATGTTGGGTGCATAAATAATTTCAGTTGCTGTATCTTCTTCTTGGATCGATCCCTTGATCATTATGTAGTGTCCTCCTTTGTCTCTTCTAACAGTCTTTACTTTAAAGTCTATATTTTCTGATATGAGAATTGCTACTCCAGCTTTCTTTTGGTTTCCATTTGCATGGAATATCTTTTTCCATCCCCTTACTTTTAGTCTATATGTGTCACTAGGTCTGAAGTGGGTCTCTTGTAGACAGCATATATACGGGTCTTGTTTGTGTATCCATTCAGCCAATCTGAGTCTTTTGGTGGGAGCATTTAGTCCATTTACATTTAAGGTAATTATCAATACATATGTTCCTATTCCCATTTTCTAAATTGTTTTGGGTTCATTATTGTAGGTCTTTTCCTTCTCTTGTGTTTCTTGCCTAGAGAAGTTCCTTTAGCATTTGTTGTAAAGCGGGTTTGGTGGTGCTGAACTCTCTCAGCTTTTGCTTGTCTGTAAACGTTTTAATTTCTCCATCAAATCTGAATGAGATCCTTGCTGGGTAGAGGAATCTTGGTTGTAGGTTTTTTGCCTTCATCACTTTAAATATGTCCTGTCAATCCCTTCTGGCTGGCAGAGTTTCTGCTGAAAGATCAGCTATTAACCTTATGGGGATTCGCTTGTGTGTTATTTGTTCTTTCTCCCTTGCTGCTTTTAATATGCTTTCTTTGTATTTAGTTTTTGACAGTTTGATTAATATGTGTCTTTGGCATATTTCTCCTTGGATTGGTCCTGGATGGGACTCTCTGTGCTTCCTGGAATTGAAAAAATCTTTCCTTTCCCATATTAGGGAAATTTTCAACTCTAATCTCTTCAAATATTTTCTCAGTCCCTTTCTTTTTCTCTTCTTCTTCTGGAACCCCTATAATTTGAATGTTGGTGCATTTAATGCTGTCCCAGAGGTCTCTGAGAGTGTCCTCAATTCTTTTCATTCTTTTTTCTTTATTCTACTCTGCAGTAGTTATTTCCACTATTTTGTCTTCCAGGTCAGTTTTCCATTCTACTGCCTCAGTTTTTCTGTTATTTATCCCATCTAGAGTATTTTTCATTTCATTTATTGTATTGTTCATCGTTGTTTGTTTCATCGTTAGTTCTTCTAGGTCCTTGTTAAATGTTTCTTGCACTTTTTTCTATTCTATTTCCAAGATTTTGGATCATCTTTACTATCAATATTCTGAATTGTTTTTCAGGTAGGCTGCCTGTTTCCTCTTCATTTGTTAGGTCTGGTGGGTTTTTATCTTGCTCTTCATCTGCAGTGTGTTTTTCTGTCTTCTCATTTTGCTTATCTTACTGTGTTTGGGGTCTCCTTTTTGCAGGCTGCAGGTTCGTAGTTCCCGTTGGTTTTGGTGTCTGTCCCAGTGGCTAAGGTTGGTTCAGTGGGTTGTATAGGCTTCCTGGTGGAGGGGACTAGTGCCTGTGCTGTGGTGGATGAGGCTGGATCTTCTCTCTCTGGTGGGCAGGTCCATGTCTGGTGGTGTGTTTTGGTGTGTCTGTGGACTTATTATGATTTTAGGCAGCCTCTCTGCTAATGGGTGGGGTTGTGTTCCTGTTTTTCTAGTTGTTTGGCATAGTGTGTCCAGCACTGTAGCTTGCTGGTCGTTGAGGGAAGCTGGCTGCTGGCGTTGAGATGGAGCTCTCTGGGAGATTTTCGCCATTTGATACTATGTGGAGCTGGGAGGTCTCTTGTTGACCAGTGTCCTGAAGTTGGCTCTCCCATCTCAGAGGCAAAGCACTGACTCCTGGCTGCAGTATCAAGAGCCTTTCATCCACATGGCTCAGAATCAAAGGGAGAAAAAGTAGAGAGAAATAATTAGTAGAAGTAGGAAGAAAGAAAGAAAGAAATATAGAAAGGAAGGAAGGAAGAAAGAAAGAAGAAAGGAAGGAAAGAAGGAAAGAAAGAAAGAAAGGCGGGAGGGAGGGAGGGATGATGGGAGGAAGGAAGGAAGGAGGGAAGGAAGGAAAAAAGAAAGAAAGAAGATAAAATAAAATAAAGTAAAATATAATAAAATTATTAAATTAAAAAATAATTATTAAGAAAAAAAAATTTTAAAAATATAAACAAACAGATAGAACCTTAGGACAAATGGTGGAAGCAAAGCTATACAGACAAAATCTCATAGAGAAGCATACGCATACACACTCACAGAAAGAGGAAAAGGGGAAAAAATCCTAAATCTTGCTCTCAAAGTCCACCTCCTCAATTTGGGATGATTTGTTGTCTATTCATGTATTCCACAGATGCAGGGTACATCAAGTTGAGTGTGGAGCTTTAATCCACTGCCCCTGAGGCTGCTGGGAGAGATTTCCCTTTCTCTTCTTTGCTCTCACAGCTCACAGGGGCTCAGCTTTGGATTTGGCCCCGCCTCTTCTTGTAGGTAGCCGGAGGGCGTCTGTTTTTCGTTCCGATAAGACAAGGTTAAAGGAGCCGCTGATTCGGGGGCTCTGCCTCACTCAGGCCGGGGGGAGGGAGGGGCACGGAGTGTGGGGTGAGCCTGTGGTGGCAGAGGCCAGCATGTCATTGCACCAGCCTGAGGCTCGCCATGCGTTCTCCCGGGGAAGTTGTCCCTGGATCCTGGGAACCTGGCAGTGGCGGGCTGCACAGGCTCCCCGGAAGGGAGGTGTGTATAGTGACCTGTGCTGTCACACAGGCTTCTTGATGGTGGCAGCAGCAGCCTTAGCCTCTCCTGCCTGTCTCCGTGGTCCACGCTTTTAGCCGCGGCTCGCGCCTGTCTCTGGAGCTCCTTTAAGCAGCGCTCTTAATCCCCTCTCCTCGTGCACCAGGAAACAAAGAGGGAAGAAAAAGTCTCTTGCCTCTTTGGCAGCTCCAGACCTTTTCCCTGACTCCCTCCCAGCTAGTCGTGGTGCACTAACCCCTTCAGGCTGTGTTCACACCACCAACCCCAGTCTTCTCCCTGTGATCCAACCAAAGCCCGAGCCTCAGCTTGCAGCCCCGCCCGCCCTGGTGGGTGAGCAGACTAACCTCTCGGGCTGGTGAGTGCCGGTCGGCACCGACCCTTTGTGCAGGAATCTCCCCGCTTTGCCCTCTGCACCCATGTTGCTGCACTCTCCTCCGCGGCTCCAAAGCTCCCCACCTCCGCCACCTGCAGTTTCCACCCGCCAAGGGGCTTCCTAGTGTGTGGAAACCTTTCCTCCTTCACAGCTCCCTCCTACTGGTGCAGGTCCCATCCCTATTCTTTTGTCTCTGTTTTCTTCTTTTTTTTCTTTTTCCCTACCCAGGTACGTGGGGAGTTTCTTGCCTTTTGGGAAGTCTGAGGTCTTCTGCCAGCATTCAGTATGTGTTCTGTAGGAGTTGTTCCACGTGTAGATGTATTTCTGTTTTATTTGTGGGGAGGAAGGTGACCTCTGCGTCTTACTCTTCCACCATCTTCCCCTCATCCCAGGAACTGTATCCTGAATATCTAAAGTATTCTAAAACTCAACAGTTTAAAAAAAGTAGGAAAAAACAATCCAATTAGAAATGGCAAAATATTTGAAGAGACATTTCACAGAAGTGGATATACAGTTGGCAGATAAACACACGAAAAAAGAATTTCACCATCGTGAGCCATCAGGGAAATGCAAATTAATAGCACAATAAGATATCATCACACACCTATTAAAAAGGTAAAACAAATCATGGTGACTATATGAAATGCTAGTGTGGATGAAGAGAAACTTTTTTATATATATTGCAGGAGGGAATGAAAATGATACAGCCACACTAGAAAATAGTGTTGCAGTTTCTTAAATAATTAAACCTTCACTTATGATATGACCCAGCAACCACATTTGTATCTCATATCCCAGAGAAATTAGAAATTTATATTCACATAAAAATATGTACATTATTGTTCTCTTCAACTTTATTTGTATTAGCACCACATTGGAAATAATCAAAGTGCTCCACAATGAGTGAATGGTGGTACTTTCATACCATTATATACTACTTGGCAATAAAAAGGAACTAATGATTGGTACATGCAGCAACTTTGATGAATCTCAAGTGTAACTATACTGAGGTAAAAAAGATTAATCTGAAAAGGTCACACACTGTATGTTTCCATTTATGTAACATTATCAAAATGACAAATTTAGGGTGATAAAGAATAGGTTAGTCATCACCAGCTGGTAGAGAAACTTTGGGGAATGGAGGTGAGTATGACTACAAAAAGAATAGAATGATAGATATTTTCATGATAATGGTATAGTTCTGTATTTTTATTTTGGTGGTGGTTACATGAATGTAAACATGGGACAAAATGGCATAGAACTATACACACACATGTTGTACCATGTAAAATTCCTGGTTTTGATACATTTATTATGTAAGATGTAACCAGTGGGAGAAACTAGATGAAAGGTACAGTGATCTCTCTGTATGCTCTTTGCAACTTCCTGTGACTCTATCATTATTTCAAAAGAAAAGATAAAATACATCCTAGTGAAGTAGGATTTATTAAAGGTACATAAGGGTGGCTAAAAATTAAAAAAAAACTTATCAAAATGTTTCACCCTTTTAACAGAAAACATGGAGAAAAAATTATTATCTTGGCTAAGACAAAAAATGTTTGATAAAATTGAACTCACTTTTTCTGAATTAAAAATATTTGCAAAATAGTGGTGGAAAGGAAAGCTTTTGGTATGATAAAAGGCATCTACAAAAACTTACAAATAAAATTATATTCAATCATACAACCTGAAATTTGAATGGGAAATTAAAGAACACAATTTCCATTTCTATTTAGTGTTGTACTAGAAGTCCTACACAGTGAAATATGGCAAGAACAAAAAACAATGGAATAAGTATAGAAAAGGAGAAAGAAAATCGTTATAGTTGTAAATGTATTTTTGAAAGCACCAACACACAGAATATCATTAATAATTAGGGAATATATCATGTCTTTTGCATACAAGGTCAACATAAAAAATGAACTTTGTTTCTATACAACAATCACAAAGTAGTAGAAAATGAAGTTTAAGAAATGATGTTAATTACATGATAAAAAACATCAAGTATCAATAAGATTAAATCTAATGCAGATGTGTAAGACATTCAATGGAAACAAAAAATGCTTTTCAGAGAGAGTAGACATAAATAGAGGGATAAATTTTTCTCAAAGATTGGAAGATTCAAAATTGTAAAGATGTAAATTCTCTCAAAATGTTTCTACAGATTTAAGATTCGAGATATAAATCAAAATACCAGCATATTTATTTTGCAAATTGACAAACTAATTTCAATATTTATTTGAAAATGCAAAAGGTAAGAATAACAAGTCAGACATGAGAATTAACAAAAGTGGAGGCTATATATACCAGATATCATGACCTACTATAAAAATTTATTAAAAAGGTATAATATTACCATATATAAACAAATAATCCCCCCAAAATGGAACACAGAAACAGATCCACACATATATTATTAAATGATTTTAAATTTCAACTCTTTTTCAGCTGTTCTACACTTATCAGAGTGGATAATCTCATTACCCATGTAATGAATGACAGAAAAGTTTTCTTTTGGATACTGTCATAATATGTTACAGTAGGTTTTTGAAAATATTGTATTCATCCATCCATTCACCTCTTCATCCATTCACCCTTCCATTCATTCATCTGGTAAATATTTATTGCATTCCTTCTAAGTGACAAATATTGTACCAGTAATGGTATTGCA
The DNA here is from genome assembly GCF_011762595.2 of Tursiops truncatus. Taxonomy (NCBI): domain Eukaryota; kingdom Metazoa; phylum Chordata; class Mammalia; order Artiodactyla; family Delphinidae; genus Tursiops; species Tursiops truncatus. Next base: position 52,771,579 of record NC_047055.1, read on the forward strand.
ATGAATAAGAAACAATCCTTGCCCTCCTAGAAATGACTAAATAGCAGAGAAAATAGAATAAATTTTTGCAAGATTTATGAAGAAATATTTTGAGTGTGTTATAAGGAGATCAAAGTTTGGCATATCAGAAAAGGCTTGCATGAAGAAATGATATTTAATCTGAGACATGAAAGAGGAAGAAAGAATTAGCTAGGCTAAGTTAGCTAAAATTAGGAGTGAAAAATGTTCCAGGTTTAAGGGATATCTTGTGAAAATGCTCGGGTGAAAAAGTTCATAGCATATTCAAGGGACTGAAAAGGCAAGGGAGTGTAATGACCAGATTTGTGTTTAATTAAGACTTATGTAGAGACTGGATTGTAGTAAAATATGTATTTCGAAAAATATTAATGAGGAGGTTTTTAAGTAGTCAAGATTAAAAATAATGTCTATCTGAACTAAGATGGCAGTTAGTGGAAGTGGAGAGAAGTGAATGGATTCCAGAGATAATTACGAGGTTGGGGATGTGTAGGATGAATCTTAGTTTTCTGGCATTAGCAGTTGAGTGGCTGGTAATGCCATTTACTATAAGGAAAGTGAGTTTGAGATGAAAAGTGTTGAGGTTGGTTTGGGATATATTGAATTAGTGTGTCTGTGAGACATCCAAGTAGAACTGTTCAATAGGAAGCTGGATGAATAGATGTGAAGCTTAGAGGAGAGTTATAGGGATTTTCAGCATCTAGATGCTGAAATTAAAATCAAAGTTGATGGTATCAATTAAGAAGAGAAGTTATAAAGAAAAGAGAAGAAAGCCTAGAACAGATCACAAAGAAATAAAATGATGCTGTTAAAGAATACCTTGCACATGGTAAGATCTCAATATATTCAGACTTATTCAAGTTGAAAACTAATTTTATATGGAATTAATATATTTCAACAATATATTATTATCTAAGATACACTATTAGTTAGAAATATTTTCCCATGTTCTTTTTAAGTCTGAAATAATTGTGCACACTTCCTTATGGGTCACATTTTGTACCTCAACTTTAACACCTGATGGGATTTGAATTATAGCTCTAGAAGCAAAGAGGGGTGGTGGGGGTAGGTATCAAGGAAAATCAGCAGTGTCTTCCAAGGCAATTACCTCAGGGGAAGCCATTGCAGTTTCCCCAGTCACAGCAAGGTTAATCTACTCAGACAGAGTTGGAGAGGCTCCTACAGGCAAAGAAGACTAATCAGAATTTAGAGTTTCAATATCCCCAGCACCATCAGGATCTTCCCATAAAGACTCATTCTAATTTTCAGGATCCTGTTCCTTCCCAATCAATGCCCTCACTTTTAAAAGAAGACACCCTGCAAGTAGGGAATTCAATTTGTATTGTGATTTGGCCACACACAGGACAAAATTCTGGGTTTGATTTCTTTCAGGGAAGACATTAAAACTTCTAGGTCATTTATACAGCACTTGAGCTGGAAATTAGAATCCCTGAGCTCAGCCTTTTCTTTTCCTACTTTGTCCAGCTGAATTAGGAGCAACCAGCCAATCTCGTTACACTCATAAGTTTGAAAAAAAAATCCTAAAGTATCATAGACAAGGTCACTCAGAACGTTGCTTTTTATAAATATTTGATGAGAAACATTCTATGATGGTACTTTTAATTTTCAATAGATATTTGAATCTTGACAGAAATCCAATAATATCTCTATTTCAACAGCACACTATGGATTATCAGTGCCCTTTTTCCTACTAGAAATAGAACCATTTACTTTTCAGTCAAATCAGATTAGAAAACCAATTCCAGAAACCCCCAGGATCAATTCAGAAAATTGATCCTTAAGATTCTATTCCTCTCGAACCACTTGTTGTATCAAAATCTGTATTAGTCAGTGTCCTCTAGAGAAACAGAACCAAAAGGATGTAGGATGTGTGTGTGTGTGTGTGTGTGTGTGTGTGTGTGTGTGTATGTGTGTATTGAGAGGGAGACAGAGACAGAGAGAGATTATTAAGGAATTGCCTCACACAATTGTGGAAGATGTAAATTCTGAAATCTACAGAGCAAGTTGGCAGACTGGAGACCCAGGGAAGAGCTGTTGATTTTGCAGCTCAAGTCTAAAGGGAGAATTCTCTTTCCTTTGGGAGATCTCAGTTTTTTTCGCCTAAAGCCTTCAACTGAGTGAATGAAGCCTACCCACGTTATGGAGGGAAATCTGCATTATTAAAAGTCTACAGATTTAAATATTAATCTCATCAAAAAACACTCTCACAGCAAGACTGGAATTTTAGGAAATATCTGGATACTGCAGCCTAGTCAAGTTGGCACATAAAATTAATGATCATAGAAGTGAAAAAATAGTTTCATAGTTTCTGATTCTGATCCTATTTACTTGTTTAATCTGAAGCATACCAAATTTTAAACTATTCCCTCATATCAAATAAACTGATATTTATTAAATGTCTACTGATAAAAGAAAGTTTAGACCATACTTTGATTCTGGTGCTAAGATGACAGATGTACAATAAAAACTAATGTTTAAAATGTTGATGCATGCTATAAAATGGATTTTAGGCATCAATAACAATTATCCTTAATTTTTTCTATATTTTCTTCTGTTTAATATTATATTGTTGATATTTACCTGGGGGAGGGGCTTAAAGATTTCAAAATTAATACTTCAATTAACTTCAGTTAAAGTGAGTTTTTCTTAAACTTCCAAGTGCAATGTTCCTATCACTGACATTAAATTTCACTATGCCCCCTTTTTTTTCTTTTTTTTTTTTTTTTGGTAAAATAGCAATGGTCGTGAGAAAAGGTTTCAGTTTTCCATCACTAATAATACTATCAAGGGATCATTTTCTCTATGGAAAATTGTAGTGCAATCCCTGGTCTTTTACCAAATAACTGAAGACTATGCCTACTTATGATTATACAAATCACATCTGTATTCCGACATTTTGAATTCTAATGTAGTTGGTAAACAATTATTTTGAAGGACCACAGGCATCTTGTTTTGATGATTTATGTGGCTATTGATAATTTATATCATATATGTTAACTTTAAAGTGCTTTGTCTGTCAGCATTTTTCTATGTGATTGACATTACCACACTGGTAAATACATCACAGTGTCTAGAGTGGTTGTGCTTAATCATGGACTTTTGCCTTATTTCTATCTCATTCATAATTACAGAGTTCCACAAAAAAGTTATAAATGACACTAAAATAGAATTGCCTATGTATTAATGTGTGAATGTTTATTAACCTATATTTTAAAGATGACTCAATTAGATCTGGAGACAATGAATCAATAGGTATAATGGCAACTAGGCTCAAGGAAATATCAAAATGTAATCATTGTTTACCAGTTCTGCAAAAAGTCTACAGATCTTTACGTCCAAACTGCTTAATGACTATTCTGTAATAGATTTCTTTCTTTCTTTTTTTTTTAAATCATTATTGGAGTATAATTGCTTTACAATGGTGTGTTAGTTTCTGCTTTATAACAATGTGAATCAGTTATACATTTCTTAAGTGTCTAAAATTGTTGCAAGATGGACTGGCTGACTCTATCACCCCCACAGTTAGAAAACAACATTTCAAAGAGATGAAAACATCACCTATCTATCAACTCAGTTTCCATCTATGGTTGAGGAGTCTGAGAAGGACTTAACTGGGTTCTTGGCTCAGAGTCTCACAAGACTGCAATCAAGGTGTTGGCTAGGCTGTATTTCTTTCTGGAATTTGGTATCCTCTTCCAAGACCACCTAGTTTTTCCTTATGGTTGTAGTACTGAGATTCCTATTTTCTTCTTGGCTGTGAGTCAACTCTTAGAGGACATTCACCTGCCTTTCCCACATAGACCTATCAAAAATTTGGCAGCTTACTTTTTAAGTCCAGCAAGAGAGTTTTTCCCTTTAATCTGATAAAATGGACTCTCTTATAATGTAACCTTATCAAGGAATTGACATCTCATCACATTTGCCATATTCTATTGGTAGAAACAAGTCACAGACTCCACCTATACTTCAAGGAATGTAGAACCTATGACTCATTAGGCATCACCTTTGTGTGTTTCTGCCCATAGCATATTCTTGTCTTCAATATTATAATGGTTACAATGGATTATAAAAAAATTATAGGTATGACAACTGCTAACATGATTTGTAGAGGCCCTACATTTTCCTAAATGACAATTTTAAAATACGGTTACTTTTCCCACTTTTTGATTACAGAATCATCAGCAAGTCAAAATTCTTAAATTATTTGTGCAAAAGTACACTAAATTCATAGACATCCTCTGATTAGATCTATCTTGTATCATCTGTTTTCAAGTCTCCTAAAAGATGTTTCCTCTCATGCATATCTTATTGCCCACCAATATCTAAAATAAGGATTTTGATTCATAATAGTCATTTAGCTTTTATCAACAGGAAAAAAGAGTGGAAGGTTCTCTGAAATATAGGTTGTATTCAGTTTACAGAGAAGCTGTCTCTTAAAATGGCCAGTGCAATATCAGTCACTGAAACTCAGCAGGTGAAAGGTGCATGAATGTACAACACAGTAGCAGCCATTTATTTGCAGGTAGAAAGACTATACCCTGAGGTTTTCCTTGTCAGACTCCCTGACATGCTCTTCACAAAGCTTAAAGATGTTTGTTCTTTCGCATGTTAAGTAAATTGCTGCACAATGCTCTGCTGTGAACTGCATGGTTTGAAATTGGTTTTTCTACCATCTAAATTCCACCACTGATTAAAAATATTATTGAAGAATAAAATTTTTTGCTGCCTTTGAATATGTAATACTCTTTATTGGTTATATTAATCAATTTATACTCACAATTATGAATTATACTTCTCTAATTATGTAGAAATTAACATTTATTAAAGTGTAAAATGTATTCCCACTTTTCTTTGTTGTCAAGTCCATAAACATCATTTAGACATCTGACCTATCTTTCTCATCAGGGGTTCTCTTTATTCTCTCTTATTTCAATGGAAGTATTTTAAAGTAAAACTAAAAGGGAAATTAACTATTTTAATTTTAGTTCTAAATTGAAGGGTCTTAAAATTTTGTGTACTTATGAATTAACTAGGTTGGCTGACAAAAATATAGATTCCTGGGCTTAACTCCTAGACATCATTATCCAATATGTCTTAGGTGGGACCCAGAAAAATCTTCATTTTGACAATTAGCTGGAGTGACTGAGAGGCAAGTGATCCATAGAAGATACTTTGAGAAATGTTGAGAAAATTCACTTTGTAGAATAAGTATTTTCTTTTCATTTCATATACCAACTCCTGATTTGAAACAGTAGCCCATTTAAACTAGAAACTGTGATTGTGAAAAATCAATACTGGTCTTCTATTTCTAGTAATACAGGTAGTTACATATCCAGACTAATACTCTTACTGAAAGTAGTCAAAGATGTTGGAAATTTTTTTTAAAAAATCTTTAAAAACATGGAAGAATGGGCAAGATAGTAAAGAATTATTGAGTGAATGAAGAACCAAGGATGGTAAGGAAAATCACTGAGCTATATTTGACCTAAGATTTCCACCCCCCCCATCTGACAACATTTAGTATAGATTTCCATAGTCTTGAAGGGTTTGAGGAACAGCAAGCAAAATCCAGGGCATTCTTATGATAAGAGTATCAAACAAAAGACACCTTCTCAACAAAACTGGGACCCCAAAAACCTATATAATCAGGATAGATTTAAACTAGAAATAAAGTGCATGTATGTACCCTTAACCCTCCTGCCCTCCAAATGACAGGGAAAGTTGCTAAGGTACCACGCAGTATAGGACTAAAATAAAGTGTCCATAAATACACCTAAATTCAATCATAAACACAAACTAGTTCTTACAGTGTTTTCACTCCAAATCCATACTATCCAAATAACACTTAAAAACTCAAACCTCCCATTAGAACATAGTAATCTTATGCTGGTACTGCCTAAATGCATCAAAGAGAAGTAAATGTGAAACTTATCTGTAGGATTGTACCTTTATTCTAGGTCTCAAATAATCCTAGTAGTTATTTTTTACAAGAAATTAAGCAGTTCACCATCAAAAACAAATCCACACAAAAGGAAAAATAAAACAGGACACTATGTATGAGAAACATCAGAAAAATCAGACAACAAAAAAACAGTCCACAAAGACTTCACATGCTTGAGTTGTCAGATGTTAATTTTTAAATAGCTATATTTTCAGTACTTGAGAAATATATGACAAGTATGAAAATATCCACAAAGAACAGGAAACCCAAAAAATGATCTACCAGATTTGAAAAAGTACGAAGTATAAATTATAAAAATGAAAAATAAAATAATGTCAAATAACATATTACAGTGTAATGTCAGCAGGATGGCAAACTAGAAAGTTCCAGGACCTTGTTTCCCAATGGAAACATAAAATAAGCACTACAGACTGATTAAAATAACTTTATAGGAGCTCTAGAACAAAGTCAAAGATCTGCAGAAACCATGTGAATGCCCAATCGAGCAAAATCCACATTCAAAATAGTAGGAAATTTCATGGCACTTTAACTCATCCTTAACCCACTCCCTCCTCAGCATGGTGTTCCTGAGTTCCAGAGAAAGTGGCCCAATTCCTGGTTCCCTCCCTTGGGCTGAAAAAAAAAAAAAAGGAATAGAGATTGTTTGCAATGCTCTTCTATGTCTGTGGACTCTTTGACTGGTATCTTATTTTGCTTGACTGGAAGCTCAGATGGGAATGGAAGCACACTTCTTCTTAGGATGGCAGCCACAGAGACAATGGTAGGTGCTGTGGTGCATGAATACTTCAGGGAGACTGCAGATCTGCAGATTCCTGGGAGCAAATGATTACAGGCAAAAGAACCACTAAAATGGAGGAATAGGAAGTCCTAATCCTTGTTCTCCCACAGAAACACTGATTTAACAATGATATATAGACCAAAATACCTTTATGAGAAGTAGAGCATCAATTTACAAAGTTGTAATATTCCAGAAGAACACAAAACCCAGAAAAGTGGCATTGGGAAGGGTAAGAAGAACAATTTTATTTAACCCCTATCAACCCCTCCCCCAAGTTAGCACAGCTCAACATGACAGGTCACCTCTGACCTTGACTTCTCTTTCAGGTGAGAGAGAGAACAGAGCGTGCCTCCAATATCCTGGCATTTCAGTGCACTGCCAGTGGAGTCAGTTTCTGTCTCATTTTCCATGGAGTGCTGATGAAACCAGCATATTTAGGTGCCTGGGGACAGTTAAAAACAAAGAAAAGGGTATGGACAAGCCTGCTGCCACTGGCATGATCTGCAAGATTGAGAGAAAGTGCAAAACCTGAGACACCTCCTCCAGGAGGGAAGGAGGGGGGTTGAAGTGTTCCTTCAACATCTCAAGCTTTCAGGATACTGCCTGAGGGGCTGGTTTCTATTTCCTCTCACATAGCACTGATGGAACCAGAACAGTTCAGACACAGTGTAGCAGTTAAGAAAAAAGGAAAAGAGGCAGGGACTTGCTGCAACCAAAACAGCTCTGTGAGGTTGAGAGAAGGTGCAGAATTGAAAGATTTCTCCACAGAGAATGAGGGAGATGAATGGAGTGTATCTCCAACATCCTAGCCCATGGTGTTACAGTCAGCAATATGAAAAAATATTAAAGTATAATACACATTAGTAAATGAAAATATATAGATAAATACAGAATACTGTAACACTGTAATGGTTACACTAAATTACGTTTAAAGTTACATTAAATAACTTTTAATTCTAGTATAAAATTTAAAGATGAAAGTATTAAGAATAACAGTAACTAAAAAAAAGTTAATGGATACATAGTATAAAAAAAGGCAAATTGTGACATCAACTATGTAAAGTGTGTGTGTGGGAGAAGTAAAGTGTAGAATTTTTTAATGTGATTAAAATAGATGGTTATAAGGTGTTCTACATAAGCCCCATGGTAACCACGAAGAAAATACAGAGCATACACAAAAGAAAAAAGAAGGGAATCAAAGCAGATCACTATGAAAAGTCAAAAAATCACAAAGGAGGACAGCAAGAGAGGAACAAAGGGACAAAGAATAAAATAATGAACAAAATGGCAAAAATAAGTCCTTACCTATCAATAATTACTTTAAAAGTAAATGGATTAACTACCCTATCAAAAGACATAGAGTGGCTGAATGGATCTAAAAAAAAAAAATAAGACCCAACTGTGTGTTGTCTACAAGATACTCACTTTAGATTTAAGGATACACATAAACAAAAGTGAAGGGATGGAAAGATATATTCCATGTGAATGGTAACCAAAGGAGAGTAGGGGTCTTTATAGCAGACAAAATAGACTAAGTCAAAAACTGTTATGAGAGAAAATGAAGGTTATTATATAATGAGAAAATGGTCAATTGATCAGGAAGATAAAATAAAAGTAAATATCAAATTTCAGAGCACCTAAATATGAAAAGCAAACACTGACAGATCTGAAGGGAGAAATAGCAATTCAATTATCGTAGGGAACTTTAATATCCTATTCACAATAACGGATAGAACACCAATAGAAAAATCAGTAGTGAAACAGTGGATTTGAACAACACTAGAGATCAAATGAACCTAACAGATATATTTAGAACATTCCCTTCAACAACAGTAGAACACACATTCTTCTCAGGCACACACTAAACCTTCTCTAGGCTAGATCCCATGGTAGGTCACAAAACAACTCAACAAATTTAAGATTGAAATCATACCAAGTATATTTTCTGACCACAATGGAATGAAACAGAAGGAAACCTAGAAAATCACCAGTATGTAAAAATTAAACAACACACTCTTGAAAAACCAATGAGTCAAAAGAGACAAAGAAAGACATTATATATTGAAAAAAGCATCAATTCACCAAGAGGAAATAGTAATTATAAATATATGTGTACCAAACAACATAGCTCCAATTTATATTAAGCAAACATTGACAGAAATGAAGGGAGAAATAAACAGCTTCACATTAATAGTAGGAAAGTTCAATACCCCACTTTCAATAGTGAATATAACAACCAGACAAGTGATCAATAAGGAAACAGAGGGCTTATATATCAATATGACTAACTGAACCTAAAATACTTGTAGAGATAATTTCACTCAACAATAGTAAAATACATATTTTCTCAAGTACACGTATAACATATCCAAGGATAAACCATATATTAGGTCACAAAACAAGTGTTTATAAATTTAAAAGATTGAAATCATACAAAGTGTTTTTGGCTGATCACAATGGAAAGAAACTTGAAATCAATAGCAGAAGAAAAATTGGAAAAGTCACAATTATGTGGAAATTAAACAACACATTTTAAAATAACAATGAGTCAAAGAATAACATCACAAAGGAAATTAGAAAATATCTGGATATAAATAAAAATTAAAGCACAACATACGAAAACTTATGAGATACAGCAGAAGCAGTCCTATGAAAGATATTTATAGCTGTAAATGCTTATATTGAAAAAGAAAAAGGGCTCAACTCAATAACTTAATGTTACACCTTAAGGAACTAGAAGAAGAGGAACATGTTAAACCTAAAATTAGTGAAATGTAGGAAATAGAGATAAGAGCAAAGATAAAATAAGGAATAGAAAATCATTATATATAATCAAAAAACACAAAAGGTGTTTTTTCTATAATATTAATATATCTAATAAAATTTCAGCTATATTATTTATTATATTTACTGAGGAAAAAGAGAGAGGACTCAGATGTCTAAAATCCAGAATGAGAGAGAGAACTTTGTTTCAAATATTACAGAAATAGAATGGATTATAAGAGAGTAGTATGAAAAATTATATGTCAAAAAAACGGATAACCCACATAAAGTTTAAAAATTCCTAGAAACACACACCTGGAGGAGGGAACAGATATTTAGTAATTATATCATTGAATCTACAAGATTAAATTTCTAGGTAATCACTAAAAGGATAGAAGTAGAATATGAATTTACCTAAACTAGGAGAAAAAAGCAAATTGAATATTAAAATAATTAATCAATCAAAAATAGGTCAGAAAGAAAAGGAAAAAAAATATTGGACAAAACAAATGGAGAGCATAACATAAGATGGTAAACACAAACAAAATATACTGATAATGTAATTAAATCAGAAATAATTTTCTGATTTCAAAATGGGCAAAATATTCAAAATGGGCAAATTATCAATGTTGTAAATAAAGATAGGATCAATTACATTGCTGGTCAGAAGCCATATTAGAGCCTGAGTCAAAATCAGTATGTTGATCCTAGCTTTCTCTAGAACTTTTATATTTTGTCCATTGTGGATTTTTTACATTAATTTTGCCTTCCAAAATATTTCATTAAATATAATGTATCTTGATTACTGAGACTTTTGGTATCTCCTTAACTTTCATGCCAAAGGCCTCACTCTAGTCATGGTCCTGATATAAAATGAGTGGCAGAACACAGGGACGTTTGTTAAGCCTATATGACTCTGCTTGCCAGCAAACAGCAGAATCAGGAGAAGCAAAAGTCTCACATCGGAGCATCTGTTTTGAATCTATGTCACATCCAGAGACGTAGTTCAAGGGAGCCTTGGAAATGTATGTTTTTACTTTCTAGTATCTGCAGAACATGAATGCACATTAGAAGAAAGATAGATTGGATAATGACTTCCAATATACTATTACTGCCTGCCCCAAACATTCCTATTTTCCACCCAAATCTGCCTTCCTTTTTCTCTATAATGTGCATTTTTTACCATTATGGTTTCTATTTCTTTTTTTGTTTTAAAACATCTTTATTGGAGTACAATTGCTTTACAATGGTGTGTTAGTTTCTGCTTTATAACAAAGTAAATCAGCTATACATACACATATATGCCCATATCTCCTCCCTCTTTCATCTCCCTCTCACCTTCCCTATCCCACCCCTCTAGGTGGTCACAAAACACCGAGCTGATCTCCCTGTGCTATGCGGCTGCTTCCCACTAGCTATCTATTTTACATTTGGTAGTATATATTAGTCCATACCACTCTCTCACTTCGTCCCAGCTTACACTTCTTTCTCCCCGTGTCCTCAAGGCCATTCTCTACATCTGTGTCTTTATCCCTGTCCTGTCCCTAGGTTCTTCAGAACCTTTTTTTTTTTTAGATTCCATATACATATATGTGTTAACAGATGGTATTTGTTTTTCTCTTTCTGACTTACTTCACTCTGTATGACAGTCTCTAGCTCCATCCACCTCACTACAAATAACTCAATTTTGTTTCTTTTTATGGCTGAGTAATATTCCATTGTATATATGTGCCACATTTTCTTTATCCATTCGTCTGTCGATGGACACTTAGGTTGCTTCCATGTCCTGGCTATTGTAAATAGAGCTGCAATGAACATTGTGGTACATGACTCTTTTTGAATTATGGTTTTCTCAGGGTATATGCCCAGTAGAGGGATTGCTGGGTCATATGGTAGTTCTATTTTTAATTTTGTAAGGAACCTCCTAACTGTTCTCCATAGTGGCTGTATCAATTTACATTTCCACTAACAGTGCAAGAGGGCTCCCATTTCTCCACATCCTCTCCAGCATTTATGTTTGTAGATTTTTTCATAATGGCCATTCTGAAGGTTTTAGGTGGTACCTCCTTGTAGCTTTTTTTGGGGGGGGTAGGAGTTTATTAATTAATTTATTTATTTTTGCTGTGTTCGGTCTTCATTTCTGTGCAAGGGCTTTCCCTAGTTGTGACAAGCGGGGACCACTCTTCATTGCGGTGCGTGGGCCTCTCACTATCACGGCCTCTCTTGTTGCGGAGCACAGGCTCCAGACGTGCAGGCTCAGTAATTGTGGTTTATGGGCCTAGTTGCTCTGTGGCATGTGAGATCCTCCCAGACCAGGGTTCGAACCCGTGTCCCCTGCATTAGCAGGCAGATTCTCAACCACTGCGCCACCAGGGAAGCCCCTCATTGTAGTTTTGATTTGCATTTCTCTAATGATTAATGATGTTGAGCATTCTATCATGTGTTTGTTGGCTATCTGTATATCTTCTTTAGAGAAATGTGTATTTAGGTCTTCTGCCCATTTTTGGAATGTGTTGTTTGTTTTTTGATATTGAGCTGCATGAGCTGCTTGTAAATTTTGGAGATTAATCTTTTGTCGGTTGCTTCTTTTGCAAATATTTTCTCCCATTCTGAGGGTTGTCTTTCCATCTTTTTTATGGTTTCCTTTGCTGTGCAAAAGTTTTTAAGTTTCATTAGGTCCCATTTGTTTATTTTTGTTTTTATTTCCATTTCTCTAGGAGGTGGGTCAAAAAGGATCTTGCTGTGATTTATGTCATAGAGTGTTCTGCCTATGTTTCCTCTAAGAGTTTTATAGTGTCTGTCCTTACATTTAGGTCTTTACTCCATTTTGAGTTTATTTTTGTGTATGATGTTAGGAAGTATTCTAATTTCATTCTTTTACATGTAGCTGTCCAGTTTTCCCAGCATCACTTATTGAAGAGGCTGTCTTTTCTCCATTGTATATTCTTGCCTCTTTTATCAAAAATAAGGTGACCATATGTGCATGGATTTGCATATAGAATTTTCTTTTAGGGTGTGCTCTCAAGATTAATACTGCAATACAGGTTTAATAAATGACTCAGCAGACCCTTCAAGGAGTTATTAAAATTGTCCCATTGTAACAAGAGAGCTTGACCCTTATATTATCACTTTGACCAGTCTTTGGAGGCAGGCTGCCTTGAGGTGAAAGTGTGCCTCTGGGCAAGTTGGATCTTTTCAGCAGTGGTAATCCCCATAGGGGCTGACAGCTATAGGCTATCTCCTAGGCCTCACTCCATACAGCTGGGGGAAATAAGTTCTTCATTTTTCAGGGGGATCTGGGTGGATCATCAAGGCATTCACGATGGTTGTTAAAGAGATTTTGCATTTGCTATAGTAGGTGCGCCCTCAGGGGTTTCAGGTACATTTATTGGCCTCAGAATTTTTGCACCAAATAAGTGGTGTAAACTTGAAATCACATGCCCATTTGGTATCTTAAACATTATTTTTTAATGGAATATATTTTTCACCAAGAAATTCTAGGCAGAGAAACAAATTCCTTATAGATTTTGTGGGCCAGTGGGCAGAACCTTTCCAATTTCCTTTCGTTGAAGGGTTTGCCTTTCCAAAGTCTCAGCTTTAGGCTATTTCAAATGTAATTCCCTGCTTTACCTTCATCCAAGACCAGATCTCTTATCCCCATATGGATTTAAGGTCTCATCCCCTATGTCTATACTGTATTCAGTAGGGTATCTCTAGATCACTAGAGTCAGCTAAGGTTGTTAATCTAGCTTAGAGTTTTTTTCTGGCACCTTGAAATTTCTCTTTCTTTCCTTTGGTTTGAATATATATATATATATATATATATATATATATATATATATATATTTAAACATTTTGGTTATGTTGAATGTGAAACGTATACACATGTTTAACAAGCAGCAGTATACATATTAGCTCTGTCCACTCTATTTTCTGAAAGAAAAATCTCCAAAATCTTTCCATTTCTCTATAGTGGTACATCAACTTTTCTTCCTCTTTATTGCTAATATAGCCATGCAGACAATTTAATTATGTGCTTAGATATCCAATGTGAATATTAGAAGACCAGTTTTTTATCTTCATTTTAATTAATTTTGAAATCTTTTGTAAAGAGACTTGATATTCTCAACTAAATATAAAAATATTCTTTTATCTGATAATTTAAGACATTGAGATGATACTTATGTAGTTCCTTGGCCTAATTCAATATAAAGACCAAAGTTATGCACTAAAGTAGAAAAATTATTTGCAGGAGTCCATGATTGACTAATACTTGATAAATTTTATATAATTTTAGTAATAAAAAATATATTTAGCTATGAATTTCTACATTTAGACTCTTCAGTATACAGTTAAAATTAGAGGGCAATTGAACTCCCAAAGCATCATCTCTCTAAAGCAGTAAATGGCGTGTGTTCTAGGCATTTGAAGCCTAAGCAAACAATAATGATGGGGATGAGGATTGGGAAATTAGCAACTGGGTTTATAAATAATTTTTGGATTTTATATATCCTTCAGCCATTTTATTTGTATAGATAATTCAGAGTTGATTCTTGTGAGAGTGCGTGTTTTAGCTATGACTGACATAAATAGATAAATTGTAAACATCACCATTTAAAGTGAATATTATATAATAGTAAGAATATTATATATATTACTATATATGTATCCTCCATTTTAATTAATTCTATCTCAAGTAACAATTTCTTAGCAGAAGAAAACATAAATCTACTTTTAAAAACAAAATTATACATTCTGTAGCCATTTTTATATTCAAAATATGTATATTTTACATAATATGAATATTTAGGCACTATTTATTTATGGGCAAGAGATCTATAATATATGATTTAATCACCATTTTGACTTTCCCCAATCCCTCTTCTGATTTCCCTTTATACCATTGAGAATTTTCTGCTCACAGAAGGAATGTTTATGCAGGCTCCTAATAAAAATGTGTCCTTATGGTTCGCATTCTTAAATCATTGAAATCAAAAATGTTTCTCAGGAGTGAAGGCATATAATATGTTATTAAAATGTTAAAGACACAGACCTACTAGAGAATGGACTTGAGGATATTGGGGAGGGGGAAGGGTAAGCTGTGACAAAGTGAGAGAGTGGCATGGACATATATACACAACCAAACGTAAAACAGATAGCTAGTGGGAAGCAGCCGCATGGCACAGGGAGATTAGCTCGGTGCTTTGTGACCACCTAAAGGGGTGGGATACGGAGGGTGGGAGGGAGGGAGACGCAAGAGGGAAGAGATATGGGAACATATGTATATGTATAACTGATTCACTTTGTTATAAAGCAGAAACTAACACACCATTGTAAAGCAATTATACTCCAATAAAGATGTTTAAAAAATGTTAAAACAACATAAAGGTTAATGCATACAAATCAAAGTGAAAATGCTAGTAGACATTAGATTCCAGAAATTTACATGAAGTATATGTGAAGCTGGTCCAGATTTTGTTGAGGAAAGTAAGTTCTTTTTGTGCTGTTATTCTACCACTCTCAAGGCATTTTTAGGTCTAAAATATTCTTTCTAGATTAATGAAATTAAGACTAGATTTTCAGAAGGAAGATATTTTTCCTAAGAGTATGAACTGTTATATGGCTAACAAAGATCTAATTCAGTTTCCAGAAATGGTTACTGATGAAGACAAAATGGACAATAAATGTGGGTGGATGTAGTTCTATAGATATCTTTAAATTCAATGTCCAAAACTATATTGCTTTTCTTTTCCTAGAATCCTTCTCCTCTTCCTGTATTACTCATGTAAAATAATGATCTTTTTTGTAACAAACTAGAATATCTTTGATTCCTTCATTCATTGCCATATCCGATGTTAGAAGAAATCATATTGATTCTACATCTCAGTTAATTTCTCAAACCTATAGCTTCCTCTTCATCTCTACCACATTTACCTTTGAGCCAATCCAATAATTATCTCCCATTTCTTACCAAGACTAGTGCAATAATTTCCCATATTGATTTCTCTCCAGTTTGCAATTTTTTTTCCTTTTGAGAGCAGGAACTGTGTTTTGTTATCTTACATCCCAAATAGTGTCTCACATATAACAAACATCTTTTTTTTTAAAAAAAGAGCAGCCTTATTGAGTTATATTTCATATACCATAAAATTTACTCTTTTAAACTTACACTTCAGTGGTTTTTCATATATTTAAAGATTTGTGCGATCATCACCTTTATCTAATCCCAGAATATTTTCACCACCCCCAAAAGAAAACCCATAACCATTAGTAGTCTTTCCCCAGCTCCTTTTCATCTCAGCCCCTGTGCAACTACTAATCAATCTCCTTTTTCTCTAGGATTTGTCTAGTTGGGTATTTCATGTAAATGTGGTTGTATAATAGTGGGATTCTGTAACTGTTTTCTTTCACTTAGCATAATTTTTTTCAAAGTTTATCCGTGTTATAACATGAATCAGTACTTTATTCCTTTTTTATGGCTGAATACTATTGCATTGTATAGCTAAACCACTTTTGTTTACCCATGCATCCATTGATGGACTTTTGGGTGGTTTCTTCTTTTGGCTATTAAGAATAATGCTGCTATATACATTCGTGAAGCAACTTTTGTATGAACATAATGTTTTCATTTCTCTTGGGTATATCTAGCTGTGGAACTGCTAGATCCTATGACAACTCTATTTTTAACTCTTTAAAGAATTTCCAGAATGTTTTCCAAAATGGCTATACAATTTTATATTTTCACCAGGAGTGTATGATGGTTCCAATTTCTCCACATCCTTGCTAATATTTCCTATGGTCAAATTTTTGATTCTAGCCATTCTAGAGGGGGTAACGTAGTATCTCGTGTTTTTGATTCACTGTTCCCTAATGAGGGAAACACTTTTAAAATGTTAGTTGAAAGAATGAGTGAATGATAAATAAATTATAGTTTGATAATATTTATATACCACTTTACATAGAAAAATCATAACTAATTTTTTATCAACTTATTTTAAATGTCTTTAGATAGAGTTAAAATTTCCTTATGATTGGCATCTATTCTGTTTGTTTTCTAATGTCATTTGTTTCACAATGGAGTTCTGGAATGTACTTAATGGAGCAAACCTAAAAGAAATAGTTGTACTACCTAAACTTTGAAAAAACAATATGCCTATGTGGCAATTCTTTGTGTACACATTTTCTCCAGTCTTCAATGGCATTAAGTTCAAAATGCTATAGGTGGGATTTCTCTGGAGGTCCAGTGGTTAAGACTCCACACTTCCATTGAAGGAGGTGCGGGTTTGATCCCTGGTCAGGGAACAAAGATTCCCCATGGTAACAATGTGGCCAAAAAAAAATTGCTATAGGTTACAGATTGAAAATAAAATAAAGGTATTAAACTGAATTATTTTCCTTTCTGTTTACTGTCTTTAGCCTTCCTTTACCATATTAAATTAGCATATTTTTAAACTCAGAAAATAATAATTTCAATCCAAGATAGAAGAGTTAAGAAATAACTCTCACACACATTGGAATTTACAAGACAGTTAAAAAATGTAACAGAACCATTGTGATTCCATAAATAATAGTAATGACTATCATTGGTAATATGTGGGTCCTATAATGAGCTTCAAAACCTATAATTTATTTTTTATCCCATATGGCTATTTTTAGACAATGAACCTTATATCTTTACATTAAAAAAAAAGAAAATCCTGTTTACCTGCTGAATCTTTATTTAGAACTTGTCTTCAGAAACTCTGACAGTGGTATAAGTAAAAAGCATATAAATCAAAGCTGTAGATGAGGCGGCTTTTAAGGAATACCAATTTGGTTATTTTCCATTTTTTAAAGAGTGATTTACCAGAAGATAAGGAATACAAAAACTGAGATGTTCTTTATTTTCATCTTTTAGAGAAACAAACCCTGAAGCTAAGGATTGCACTAGGTTCAAAGTACCATCCTGAAATCATGATGTATTTTATACTTCAGGCAAACAATGAGTTAACTATGAGCATGTTAAAAAATTCATCTTACAGTTAATATGCTATGCTACTTTGCCTTAAGCCACTCTATAGATGAATAAAACTAAGCTTTTACTTTCTAATGAAGTAGAGAGCTATTTAGTAACTGTTCAGCCACAGTCTCAGAAATTAAAAACATTGAAAATTACCCATTTTTATCCACACCAGTGAGCTTTTATGAAATAAGAATTTAGTAAGTTGTTTTCAAATCTACTGACTTAAATAAAACTGATGAATATAAAATTATACTAATAAAATTTGATATAACTAATCACTTAATAGCAGAACACTGGAATTCCGTGTAACTAGACTATTTACTCAGTATGGTTTACCTTAGATTCTCGGAGGATCATCAGCATCAGCAATAATAAACTTCATCACTTAATCATTTGAGTGGAAACCCTAGGCACTCTTTGGTCTTTCATTTTTGTGAGTGAACAGTTAAAAAATTAGAAGAACAATATCATTTAAACCTTGGGAAGTTTGCTTAAATATTTGCTCAGGTTTTTGCCTTTTACTAGCAAAGGAATATAGATAAGTCAGGGTAATATCCAATAAATTTGTTATATTCCCCCTTCCGCATATAATCAACAGAACCACTAGCAAATCTTTATTGAATGCATATCCTGTCTTCAAACTGGTGTTTATGTATAATTGCATAAAGTGACTAAAGATTAAAATTGTCTTTTATTACTAAACAATGAGTACTTATTACTGTCAAGTTAATTAATTGGTGTCATATTTCTAATAGTAATTACAGTAAGAGATAAAATGCAGCTGTAGTGTTGTAGAAAAAGTATTTGAGTGGCGGTTAGACCTAGAATTGAGCCCTGGCTTTGCCACCAACTGTGTATTCTTGGAACAACTCCCATTGGTTTTCTAGACCTCATTTTCTTCAGTTCTAAGTTAAGGAGACTGTATCCTTTTGCATCCTTTTCAACCGCTGTATTTTATGAGTCTATGAAAGGAATGTACTCAGTAAGTCCAACAAGTGTCAGTTGCATGCTTGTCTTCTCAAGAGGTCTACCTTTAATAAAAAACTTCACAATATGCTAGTTTATAGGAAGGCAAAAGGTCTTATTTGAACTAAAATTGTCTCTCACAATATAACTCAAAACACAATCCTAATAAATACTGTTATTAGTAAATTCATTAATATAAATTTTCTCTTTTCTAGAAACTTAATTTGCTTTATTGACATGTCTAGTTGCCACTATCTTCCATGCATAATCTACTCAATGAAAATATGCTTGTTTTGACAGCATTCGGGTAGTCATATTTCTGGGCTTTCATTCTTTCTGGTATATGGCAGGATTGCACTATCAGCTCCCATTGAGATTGAGTGGGGCCATGTGACTAACTATGGTCAATTAGTTGTGAGCAGACATCATTTACAGAATGATTATTTAATTATCAATAATTTCACATTCTCTTTTCCCTCTGGTATAGGACTGACAATTTCTAAGCTGGTGGCTTCTCTGTCAACTTTGTCCCTGAGTGACTATGAAGAGCAGGGACAACACTATGAAGGACATATAGCAAGAGCAAGAAATAAAACTGTATTATTTTTGTCACATTTTGGAATCCTTTCCACAGTATAACTTAGCCTGCCTCAATGAATACAAATGGAATATTAAATGAAGCATTTTGAGTTGGTGCCTTTTCCAGATCTTTTAAAGTATTGCATGCAATTGGCTATCCAAATTCATTTTTAAAATATTTATTGAGATTCGACTTTGTTCTAGGCAGTAATCTAGGTGCTGAGGATACATCTAGATTGGTGAAAAAATTAGACAGTCCCTGCCTTCATAGAGTGTACATCACAATGGAGGAGCACGATCAATATTTTCCCTTTCCTTTCCAGATCCACTCTCTATCTCTCATCCTGTTCTGTACTTAAGGTCATAGTAACAAGCTTCCTTACTCTTTGGCTTCTGATTAGGTTTTGCCAATGGAGTGTGCGTTGATAGGCAGAGGCTCACAGTTGGAGAATGAAATTGATGTATTTATTCCTCCAGCTCTCTTCCTGTCATTTAACCTACAGGTAAGCTGTGTCCTCTTACCAAAGACCTTGAAGGTCATAGCTCAGGTAAGTGGCACCCTACATGTAGCTTTCTAATACAGGTTCTTGTAGTCAATTTCTCCCTTTTACCCCTTCAGGACTAAGGATGCAAAGCCTCCCCATTTTTGCGATCCCTGTGTTATTGCACAATCCCTTGTTAGTTTCTCTAAACTCTGTTCACACTCTGTCACTAATCCCTTTATTAAATTCTCCTTAAATTACTTCTTTCGAACATTTCTTACCCTCTCTAAATGTCCAGGAAAATATCAAATTTAGTTCAGGCATACCTTGGAGATACTGCGTGGTTGGTTCCAGACCACTGCAATAAAGCTACACAATAAAGCAAGTCACAGTGGTTTCTCAGTGCATATGGAAATTTATGTTTTCACTGTTCTGTAGTCTATTAAGTATGCAATAGCATTATATCTAAAAAATGTAATTACCTTAATTAAAAAAATAGTTTATTGCTAAAATATGCTAACCATTATCTAACAACACAGGGTTACCACAAAACTTCATTATTTTTTTTTAAATGCAGTATCTGTGAAGTGCAATAAAGGAAAGCACAGTAAAATGCGTTATGCCTGTACTTTAATTTTATTTGCCTCATGAATTTAGTTAAATGTATTACTTTGTATCAAAGCATTAGAATTTGAATCAACTCTCTGAAGATAATCTGATTGTCACTCCAGTAATCTCCTTCCCCCAAAATATAGTGTTTCAGGTACTCTAAGGTAGCAGATTTCAGTATGAAAACATGGATCATTATCCTTTTCTCTAAAAATCATATTATTTTTGAAATTTAAAACAAAAAGCTTGACAAAGATGGATGTGCTTGGAGAATTTTCCCTCATGTTAGTCTTAAATGGCATTTTTCTAGATTTTCCTTTTATTCAAGTTCTAGATTTCATTCCACTTAATATAAATGCAAAAACTGAGACTTATTTCAATTTTGTTTCTAAATTAGGCCCTTGAACATTGTCTTAATATTGGTGCATGTATGCTCTCCTGCTCTCTTAGTAAACAAAGACTTTGAGAGCAGCATTTGTTTTTAATTCATTAATTACCTCATCCAAACCTTCAACAAGTAACTATTGAATGTTTATATGTACCTTAAAATTGTTAAAGCCGTTATAGCCAAGAAAATTAACTATGAGGTGAGAGATAGGTGAGGGCAAGAGACTAGAGGAATGAAGCAGAGCATGATTCCAGTGACTCCCACAGCATTTTAAACCATAGAATTTTACTTTTATTTGAATTATGTTTCCCTATAAACTTTCACTTGAATAAAAGGTTCCAACGCTGAAACCAGGTTTTATTTTGCTTTGGCAATTAAACTGAATTATGATTCATAATTCATATGGATTCATAAGCTGTATATAACTCATATAAAACACAAACAGTAAGTCCCCTACATACGAACCTTCAAGTTGCGAAATTTCAAAGATGCGAATGTGAGTTCCATCAATGTCCGGTGTGAGTGAAATTGCAGCTTGCCCTCTGTTTCCTATTACTGATGATTCTTCAGCTCTACTTAACTCCCACCTCCTCTCCCTCCTCCAGTCAGTAACTCTTCTTGCCTGTTCACTCAATGCCACCCCCTGTATGCCAACCCCCGTATGCCAGCAGTTGTACTGTACTACTGAACATTTCAAGGTACTGTATTTTAAGATTAAAAACGTTTTATTTTTTGTGTTTTTTTTATGTATTAGTTGTGTGAAAAGTATTATAAACCTATTAGAATATGGTACTATAAAGCCGATAGTGTTAGTTGGGTACCTAGGCTAACTTTGTTGGACTTACAATCACATTGGACTTATGAATGCACTCTCAAACAGAACTCATTCATATGCAGGGGAATTACTGTACTGGTTATGAATTTCACATGAAATTAGCCAAATATCATAAAATTCGTGGAATTTCAAGATTTCTTTTTCTGTTTATAATCAACCGAAAACTGTTTATTTGGGGAAAAAAATCTGTCCACTTACACTGCAAAAATCTCATCATAATTAATGAGAAAGTTAAATGATTCTTTATATACTAAGTACTAACCATGTTCTAGGCAAGGTTTCTTGCTCTAACAGAGCTCATAGTTGATTGTACAAGGTCCTTGACAACATTCTATGGGAACAAATAGGTGATGCAATGAATGCTTCAATAAATATGTGTGGGGGATAGGGAAGTCTTCACAAGTAAGATAATTCATTAAATTATTAAAATCAAACTAAATTATAGATTTTTAAATTATTGTAAATACATTGATTATGTCAGGAAAAAGTAATTTTTATGAGAAATAATATTATACAAATAGCCAGTTCAAGGATTACCAGTATGATTCTTGGAGACCCTTACTGGTTTTCAGACTATAATAGGGCAACATTTTATGTAAAATAGATTCCTCATAGGATGTTGTAAAAAAAATAAAAAATAAATAAAAGTAATATTAGGTAATTCAGACCAACCATCTTATTGAGGACAACTAGCAATATAAATTTTATCTCTTTTTTTAATTTTCTTAAACATCTTTATTGGGGTATAATTGCTTTACAATGGTATGTTAGTTTCTGCTTTATAACAAAGTGAATCAGCTTTACATATATATATGTTCCCATATCCCTTCCCTCTTGCGTCTCCCTTCCTCTCACCCTCCCAATCCCACCCCTCCAGGCAGTCACAAAGCACCGAGCTGATCTCCCTGGGCTATGCGGCTGCTTCCCAATAGCTATCTACCTTACGTTTTGTAGTGTATATATGTCCATGCCCCTCTCTCGCTTTGTCACAGCTCACACTTCCCCTGCCCCATATCCTCAAGTCCGTTCTCCAGTAGATCTGTGTCTTTATTCCTGTCTTACCCCTAGGTTCTTCATGACATTTTTTTTTCTTAAATTCCAAATATATGTGTTAGCATATGGTATTTGTCTTTCTTTTTCTGACTTACTTCACTCTGTATGACAGACTCTAGGTCTATCCACCTCACTACAAATAGCTCAATTTCGTTTCTTTTTATGGCTGAGTAATATCCCATTGCATATATGTGCCACATCTTCTTTATCCATTCATCCGATGATGGGCACTTAGGTTGTTTCCATCTTCGGGCTATTGTAATAGAGCTGCAATGAAGATTTTGATACATGGTTCTTTTTGAATTATGGTTTTCTCAGGGTATATGCCCAGTAGTGGGATTGCTGGGTCATATGGTAGTTTTTTTTTTTTTTTTTAACATCTTTATTGGGGTATAATTGCTTTACAATGGTGTGTTAGTTTCTGCTTTATAACAAAGTGAATCAGTCATACATAAACATATGTTCCCATATGTCTTCCCTGTTGCGTCTCCCTCCCTCCCACCCTCCCCATCCCACCCCTCCAGGCTGTCACAAAGCACCGAGCCAATATCCCTGTGCCATGCGGCTGCTTCCCACTAGCTGTCTACCTTACTGCGTTTGTTACTGTGTATATGCCCATGACTCTCTCTCGCCCTGTCACAGCTCACCCTTCTCCCTCCCCATAACCTCAAGTCGTTTTATTTGTAGATTTTAAGGAACCTCCATAGAGTTCTCCCTAGTGGCTGTACCAATTCACATTCCCACCAGCAGTGCAGGAGTGGTCCCTTTTCTCCACAACCTCTCCAGCATTTATTGTTTCTAGATTTTTTGAAGATGGCCATTCTGACTGCTGTGAGATGATATCTCATTGTAGTTTTGATTTGCATTTCTCTAATGATTAATGATGTGAGCATTCTTTCATGTGTTTGTTGGCAGTCTGTATATCTTCTTTGGAGAAATGTCTACTTAGGTCTTCTGCCCATTTTTGGATTGGGTTGTTTATTTTGTTGTTATTGAGATGCGTGAACTGCTTGTAAATTTTGGAAATTAATCCTTTGTCAGTTGCTTCATTAGCAAATATTTTCTCCCATTCTGAGGGTTGTCTTTTGGTCTTGTTTATGGTTTCCTTTGCTGTGCAAAAGCTTTGAAGTTTCATTAGGTCCAATTTGTTTGTATTTGTTTTTATTTCCATTTCTCTAGGAGGGGGGTCAAAAAGGACCTTGCTTTGATTTATGTCATAAAGTGTTCTGCCTATGTTTTCCTCTAAGAGTTTGATAGTTTCTGGCCTTACATTTAGGTCTTTAATCCATTTTGAGCTTATTTTTGTGTATGGTGTTAGGGAGTGATCTAATCTCATACTTTTACATGTACCTGTCCAGTTTTGCCAGCACCACTTATTGAAGAGGCTGTCCTTTCTCCACTGTACATTCCTGCCTCCTTTATCAAAGATAACATGACCATATGTGTGTGTGGGTTTATCTCTGGGCTTTCTATACTGTTCCATTGATCTATCTTTCTGTTTTTGTGCCAGTACCATATTGTCTTGATTACTGTAGCTTTGTAGTATAGTCTGAATTCAGAGAGCCTGATTCCTCCAGCTCTGTTTTTTGATCTCAAGATTGCTTTGGCTATTCGGGGTATTTTGTGTTTCCATACAAATTGTGAAATTTTTTGTTTTAGTTTCTGTGAAAAATGACAGTGGTAGTTTGATAGGAATTGCATTGATTCTGTAGATTGCTTTGCGTAGTAGAGTCATTTTCACAATGCTGATTCTTCCAATCCAAGAGCATGGTATATCTCTCCATCTATATGTATCATCTTTAATTTATTTCATCAGTTTCTTATAATTTTGTGCATACAGGTCTTTTGTCTCCTTAGGTAGGTTTATTCCTAGATACTTTATTCTTTTTGTTGCAGTGGTAAATGAGAGTGTTTTCTTGATTTCACTTTCAGATTTTTCATCACTAGTGTATAGGAATACCAGAGATTTCTGTGCATTAATTTTGTATCCTGCTACTTTACCACATTCATTGATTAGCTCTAGTAGTTTTTCTGGTAGCATCTTTAGGATTCTCTATGTATAGTATCATGTCATCTGCAAACAGTGACAGCTTTACTTCTTCTTTTCCCATTTGGATTCCTTTTATTTCCTTTTCTTCTCTGATTGCTGTGGCTAAAACTTCCAAAACAATGTTGAATAATAGTGGTGAGAATGGGCAACCTTGTCTTGTTCCTGATCTTAGTGGAAATGTTTCAGTTTTTCACGACTGAGGATGATGTTGTCTGTGGGTTTGTCATATATGGCCTTTATTATGTTGAGGAAAGTTCCCTCTACGCCTACTTTCTGCAGGCTTTTTATCATAAATGGGTATTGAATTTTTTCAAAAGCTTTTTCTGCATCTATTGAGGTGATCATATGGATTTTCTCCTTCAATTTGTTAATATGGTTTATCACATTGTTTGATTTGCGGATATTGAAGAATCCTTGCATTCCTGGAATAAACCCCACTTGATCATGGTGTATGATTATTTTAATGTGCTGTTGGATTCTGTTTGCTAATGTTTTGCTGAGGATTTTTGCATGTATATTCATCAGTGATATTGGCCTGTAGTTTTCTTTTGTTGTGGCATCCTTGTCTGGTTTTTGTATCAAGGTGATGGCAGCCTCGTAGAATGAATTTGGAAGTGTTCCTCCCTCTGCTATATTTTGGAAGAGTTTGAGAAGGATAGGTGTAGCTCTTCTCTAAATGTTTGATAGAATTCTCCTGTGAAGCCATCTGGTCCTGGGCTTTTGTTTGTTTGAAGACTTTTAATCACAGTTTCAATTTCAGTGCTTGTGATTGGTCTGTTCATATTTTCTATTTCTTCCTGATTCAGTCATGGCAGGTTGTGCATTTCTAAGAATTTTCCATTTCTTCCAGGTTATCCATTTTATTGGCATAGAGTTG
Source organism: Tursiops truncatus (assembly GCF_011762595.2). NCBI lineage: Eukaryota > Metazoa > Chordata > Mammalia > Artiodactyla > Delphinidae > Tursiops > Tursiops truncatus. The sequence goes on from NC_047055.1 coordinate 52,796,959, forward strand.
CTTGTAGTAAACTCTCATGATCTTTTGTATTTCTGCAGTATCAGTTGTTACTTCTCCTTTTTCATTTCTAATTTTATTGATATGAGTCTTCTCCCTTTTTCTCATGATGAGTCTGGCTAATGGTTTATCTATTTTGTTTATCTTCTCAAAGAACCAGCTTTTAATTTTATTGGTCTTTGATATCATTTCCTTCATTTCTTTTTCATTTATTTCTGATCTGATTTTTATGATTTCTTTCCTTCTGCTAACTTTGGGGGTTTTTTGTTCTCCTTTCTCTAATTGCTTGAGGTGCAAGGTTAGGTTGTTTATTCGAGATGATTCCTGTTTCTTAAGGTGGGCTTGTATTGCTATAAAATTCCCTCTTAGAACTGCTTTTGCTGCGTCCCATAAGTTTTGGGTCATCGTGTTTCCATTGTCATTTGTTTCCACATATTTTTTTTATTTCCTCTTTGATTCTTCAGTGATCACTTCCTTATTAAGTACTGTATTGTTTGGCCTCCATGTGTTTGTATTCTTTACAGATCTTTTTCTGTAATTGATATCTAATCTCATGGCGTTGTGGTCGGAAAAGATACTTGATAAAATTTCAATTTTCTTAAATTTACCAAGGCTTGATTTGTCACCCAAAATATGATCTATCCTGGAGAATGTTCCATGAGCACTTGAGTAAAATGTGTATTCTATTGTTTTGGATGGATGTGTCCTATATATATCAATTAAGTCCATCTGTTTAATGTATCATTTAAAGCTTGTGTTTCCTTATTTATTTTCATTTTGGATGATCTGTCCATGGGTGAAAGTGAGGTGTTAAAGTCCCCTACTATGAATTTGTTACTGTCGATTCCCCCTTTTATGGCTGTTAGTATTTTCCTTATGTATTGAGGTGCTCTTATGTTGGGTGTATAAATATTTACAATTGTTATATCTTCTTCTTGGATTGATCCCTTGATCAATATGTAGTGTCCTTCTTTGTCTGCTCTAATAGTCTTTATTTAAAAGTCTATTTTGTGTGATATAAGAATTGCTACTCCAACTTTCTTTTGGTTTCCATTTGCATGGAATATCTTTTTCCATCCCCTTACTTTCAGTGTGTATGTGTCTCTAGGTCTGAAGAGGGTCTCTTGTAGACAGCCTATATATGGGTCTTGTTTTTGTATCCATTCAGCCAATCGGTGTCTTTTGTTGGGATTATTTCGTCCATTTACATTTAAGGTAATTATCAATATGTATGTTTCTATTCCCATTTTCTAAATTGTTTTGGGTTCATTATTGTGGTTCTTTTCTTTCTCTTGTGTTTCTTGCCTAGAGAAGTTCCTTTAGCATTTGTTGTAAAGCTGGTTTGGTGGTGCTAACTCTCTCAGCTTTTGTTGTCTGTAAAGGTTTTAATTTCTACATCAAATCTGAATGGGATCCTTGCTAGTTATTGTAATCTTGGTTGTAGGTTTTTCTCCTTCATCACTTTCAATATATCCTGCCACTCCCTTATGGTTTGCAGAGTTTCTGCTGAAAGATCAGCTGTTAACCTTATGGAGATTCCCTTGTGTGTTATTTGTTGCTTTTTCCCTTGCTTCTTTTAATATGCTTTCTTTGTATTTAATTTTTGACAGTTTGATTAATATGTGTCTTGGTGTGTTGCTCCTTGGATTTATCCTGTATGGGACTCTCTGTGCTTACTGGACTTGATTAACTATTTTCATTCCCATATTAGGGAAGTTTTCAACTCTAATCTCTTCAAATATTTTCACAGTTCCTTTCTTTTTCTCTTCTTCTTCTGGAACCCCTATAATTCGAATGTTGGTGCGTTTAATGTTGTCCCAGAGGTCTCTGAGACTGTCCTCACTTCTTTTCATTGTTTTTTCTTTATTCTGCTCTGCAGTAGTTACTTCCATTATTTTATCTTCCAGGTCACTTATCCATTCTTCTGCCTCAGTTATTCTGCTATTGATCCCATCTAGAGTAAGTTTCAATTTCATTTATTGTGTTGTTCATCATTGTTTGTTTCATCTTTAGTTCTTCTAGGTCCTTGTTAAATGTTTCTTGCATTTTGTCTATTCCATTTCCAAGATTTTGGATCATCTTTACTATCATTAATCTGAATTTTTTTTCAGTTAGACTGTCTATTTCCTCTCATTTGTTAGGTCTGGTGAGTTTTTATCTTGCTCCTTCATCTGCAGTGTGTTTTTGTATCTTCTCATTTTGCTTATCTTACTGTGTTTGGGGTCTCCTTTTTGCAGACTGCAGGTTCATAGTTCCTGTTGTTTTGTTGTCTGTCCCCAGTGGCCAAGGTTGGTTCAGTGGGTTGTATAGGTTTCCTGGTGGAGGGGACTAGTGCCTGTGTTCTGGTGGATGAGGTTGGATCTTGTCTCTGTTGGGCAGGTCCACGTCCTGTGGTGTGTTTTGGGGTATCTGTGGCCTTATTATAATTTTAGGCAGACTCTGCTAATGGGTGGGTTTACGTTCATGGTCTGTTAGTTGTTTGGCATAGGTTGTCCAGCACTGTAGTTTGCTGGTCGTTTAGTGAAGCTGGTTGCTGGTGTTGAGATGGAGATCTCTGGGAGATTTTCACTGTTTGATGTTATGTAGAGCTGGGAGGTCTCTTGTTGACCAGTGTCCTGAAGTTGGCTCCCCCACCTCAGAGGCACAGCACTGACTCCTGCTGCAGCAACCAAGAGCATTTCATTCCACATGGCTCAGAATTAAAGTGAGAAAAATTAGATAGAAAGAATTAGTAGAAGAAGGAAGAAAGAAAGAAAGAAGAAAGAAGGAAAGAATGAAAGAAAGAAAGAAAAGAGGGAGGGAGGGAGGGAGGGATGGTGGAGGAAGGAAGGAATGAAGGAAGGATAAAAGAAAGAAAGAAGATAAAGTAAAATAAATATAATATAATAATTTTAAAGTAAAAAATAATTGTTAAGAAAAAAATTTAAAAAGAAACGGATGGGTACAACCTTAGGACAAATGGTAGAAGCAAGCTATACAGACAAAATCTTATAGAGAAGCATACCACATGCACACTCACAAAAAGAGGAAAAGGTGAAAAAATCATAAATCTTGCTCTCAAAGTCCACCTCCTCAATTTGGGATCATTCGTTCTCTAAAGCAGGGAAGAAAGGCAAAAAGAAAAGAAAGAAAGGAAGAAGATAAAGTAAAATTAAAAAAGTTATTAAATAATTATTAAGAAAAATTTTTTTAAAAATTGGACAGATAGAAACCTAGGACAAATGGTGGTAAGCAAAGCTATACAGACAAAATCTCACACAGAACCATCACATACACAATCACAGCAAGAGGAAAAGAGCGAAAAAATCATAAATCGTCCTCTCAAAGTCCACCTCCTAAATTTGGGATGATTCGTTGTCTATTCAGGTATTCCCATATGCAAGGTACATCAACGTTGTTTTGTGCTGAGATTAACTGCTGCTTCTGAGACTTCTGGGAGAGATTTCCCTTCTTTTCTTTGTTCTCACAGCTCCCAGGGGCTCAACATGGATTTGGCCCGCCTCCACGTGTAGGTCACTGGAGGGTGTCTCTTTTTCGTTCAGACAGGACGGGGTTAAAAGAAGCCACTGATTCGGGGGCTCGGCTCACTCAAGCTGGGGGGATGGAGGGGCACGGAGTGTGGGGCAAGCCTGTGGCAAAGAGGCCGGCGTGACGTTGCACCAGCCTGAGGCCTGCCTTGCTTCTCCCTGGATCCCAGGAACCTGGCAGTGACGGGGCTTGCACTTGGCTCCCCAGAGAGGGGTGTTGATAGCGACCTGTGGTCTCACACACAGCACCTTGGTGGTGGCAGCAGCAGCCTTAGCGTCTCCCCGCCCATCTCTGGGGTCCACGCTTTTAGCCGCGGCTCACGGCCCATCTCTGCAGCTCCTTTAAGCGGTGCTCTCAATCCCCTCTCCTCGTGCACCAGGAACAAAGAGGAAAAGAATAGTCTCTTGCCTCTTCGGCAGCTCCAGACATTTCCCGGACTCCCTCCCAGCTAGCCGTGGTGCACTAACCCCTTCAGGCTGTGTTCACACAGCCAACACCAGTCCCTCTCCCTGTGCTCGACCAAAAGCCTGAGCCTCAGCTCACAAGCCCCTTCAGCTCACAGCTCACATGTACTACATGTTGATTTGATACATTTTATATGAAATATACTTATGAACCATAGCATTAGCTACACCTCTATCACATACATAATTATAATTTATATTTTTTCCTTTGTTTAACAGACTATATTTTCCCAACTAAATTTTATGGCTCCCTTGTTAAAATATTAGTTGACTTTATGTGGGAGTTATTTCTGAGCTTTTGATTTTGTTACATTGGTCTATTTTATGTGTTTATTTTAATGTCAGTGCCATAATGATTTAATTATTATAGCTTTGCAGTTATACTTTGAGATTAGGACATGTGATGCTCTGAATTTGTTCTTCCTTTCTCAAATTGGGGGGGGCTTTGATTTTCGAGCTCTTTGTGAGTCAGCACACATTTTAGAATTGTTTTTTGTATTTCTGTGAAAAAGCACTGGAATTTTGATGGAAATTTCATGGAATCCATAGATGGTTTTTGGTGTTATGGATATTTTGACAATATTACTTCTTTCCATTCCATAAACGTGGGATATTTTCCATTTTTTTTTTCTTCAATTTCTCTCATCAAGGTCTTGTATGTTTTCATTATACAGATCTTGGTTAAATTTACTTTAAGTGTTTATTGTTTTTGATGCTATAGTGAATGGGATTTTTTATTCTTTATTTTTCTTTGGGATATTTCCTTGTTAGTATATTGAAATGCAAATGAATTCCTGTATATTGGTTTTATGTCCTGCAACTTACTGAATTCTTTCATAGTTCCAGTGTTTTTTTTTTTGGGTTGAGTCTTTAGGATTTTCTATATGTAGATTATATCATCTGCAAGTAATGACAATTTTACCTCTTCTTTACTAATAGGGATGACTTTTGCCGAGGAACAGCCCCAGCGGTACAGGTTGCCTGAGGGTGAGGACGGGCGTCGGCGAGGACAGAACTCAAGACACCTCTTCTTGGATGCAAGGATCTGACATTTTATTAGCAAAAAGCTGCAACATTTATAATTCTACAGTTCCTTATTCTTATTTCGATATCATCTTTTAATTTTCACAACCTTTTTGTTCTTGAGCCAAAAATCTTACACAAACCAAACACATTTAACCACTTTAACAAAAACAACCGCTTACGTAAGCGGTTCACACAATAATCTCATTAATGTTTCCCTCACACAGTCTCCTGTGTGGAGCAATCCTGATCACAGCCCTGTGGTCTCTTTGTACTTCGACAAAATCAGCACAATCTCTTTGGTTTTTCACACCTTGGTGATTTTTTTGGCTCACGTAAGCTATTTTCTTTATAGGTCAGTACCAAACAGTCAAGTCCCGCCGGGTACTCCATGCTCTACCGTCACAGGCCTGACGTTCCACTCCAGATCGTATCTCTTCCTATTATTGGCCGTCTTGGAAAACACCGTTATGCAAGGACCTAACCTATTCTTAAAATATCTGCAATAAATCAATTAAGCTTTATATCTAATTTCTTTGCATAGCTTTATCTGCATCTTTAAAATTTACATATCCCATGATCATTTAATTCCTAGCTATTTCCCACATAACCCAATATAATTTCTTATTACCCAATCTACAAAAATCTTCCCCTATACCAAAACCAAATGTTTCCATTTTACTCTATACTGTGGTCTAAGTTTAAATCCTGCATTACAACATATTTTGTTGCACAGCAAAAAACCCAAAGAGCATCATTTTACAACCAGGGAATTGCTGGGGGTAATCTGAGGGGAACCACCCTCTCGGGAAGCTTTGCTTTCCCATTTGTACCTTCCAGTACTAGCTTTGCTCAGTACTGTCAGCCTTGGCTTTGCACAGGGACCTCTGTGGTACATTCAGAAGCTGGGTCCCGACAACTTTTATTTCTTTATTTTGTTTTTTGTTCTAGCTAGGACTTTCGGTACTAAGATGAATATGAGTGGTTGAGCGGAGCATCCTGTAATTGCTCCTGATCTTAGAGAAAAAGATTTCCACATTTCACTGTAGAGTAATGTTTGCTCTGGTTTTGCTGTTATAGCTTTTATTAATGCTGAAGTAGTTCATTCTATGCCCAATTTGTTGAGGATATTATCATGAAAGGATGTTGGAATTTATACCAATATTCTTTCTGCATCAATTGATGTGATCATATATTTAATCTTTCATTATATTAGTGTGGTATATCACATTTATTGATTTGTTATGCTAAAACCACTCTTGCATCTCAGGGATCAACTGACTTGATCATGGTGTGTATGATCCTCTCAATGTGTTGTTGATCAGTTTGCTAACATTGTTTGAGAATTTTGGCATCTATATTTCATCAGGGGTGTTGATTTATCGTTTTATTGTAGTATCCTTATCTGGGCTTTTCATCTGGGTACCACTGGCAATGTAAAATGAGAGTTAGGAATGTTTTCTCCTCTAAATTTTTTGGAAGTGTTTGGTGATTCATGCTAATATTTAAATATTTTAGTAGAAGTCACCATTGAAATCATTTGGTCGTAGGCTTTTCTGTGTTGGGAGATTTTTGATTATTGATTCGTCTCCTTACTACTTATAGGTCTCTTCATAATTTGATATTTCATGATTCAGTCTTAGTAGGTTGTATGTTTTAGGAATTATTTATTTTAGATTATACTTAATTTGTTAGCATTAATTGGTTCATAGCAGTCTCTTATGACAGTTGGTATGTCTCCTTTTCCATTTATGTTTTATTACTTTCAGTCTTCTCTTTTCTTGTTAGTGTTAGCTAAAGGTTTGTCAATTTTATTATCTTTAAAAAATTAGGTCTTAGTTTTCATTGATCTTTTCTATTGTTTTTCTTTTCTCTATTTTACTCTGTTATTTCCTTACTTTCTACTCATTTTGGGCTCAGTTCGTTTCTTATCTTTTTTTTTTAGTTCTTGAGGTGTAAAGTTCGGTTGTTCATTTGAGATATTTCTTTTTCTTAATATATGCATTTATTATAAACATCACTTTAGGACTGCTGTTGCAGCATACCATAGGTTTGATATGCTGTGCTTCCATTTTCATTTGTTTCAAGATATTTCTTGCTTTGCTTTTGCTTTCTTCTTTAACCCATTTGCTATTAAAGAGGTGTTGTTTTGTTTTCACATTTGTAAAACTTTCCATATTTCCTCTTGGTGTTGATTTCTAGCTTCATACCATTGTGGTTGAAAAAAGATACTTAGTATGATTTCAATCTTCTTAATTTTATTAAAACTTGTTTGTGGCCTGTCTTACGACTCTATCTTGGAGAATGTTCCATGTGTGCTTGAGCAGTATATGTATTCTGCTGCTACTGGGTGGAATGTTCTTTATATGTCTGTTAGGTTCATTTGTTTAAATTATGGTCAAGTCTAATTTCCTTGTGCATTTTCTATCTGAATGATCTATCCATTGTTGAAAAAAACAAGTAGATATGAAGCACTAGTATTATTAGATCATTTTCCATTCATCAATCATGAATGGACTCTTAAACCTAAGTTGCTGGGAAAGTATACAAACTAATACATTTTTTACATTTCTATCTCTATAAAAGTAAACAAACAAACTCAATATAGTGTTAAAGGTTACATGTTTAAGGGGAAAAGCCACAAAGAAAACTAAACAAGAGTACCATTTACGTTCAGGACAGTATTTTCATTATAGAATAGTTGAGTGTAGTAATTGGAGGTGACAGAAGTGACTTTGAGGCTGATGCATGTATATCTTGACCTGAGTAGTACTTACATGAGTTTTTACTTATGGTAAATCATTTGACTGAAAATTTTAGTTTTGCACTTTTATATTCATGTATGCTAGTCTCAATATATAAAATGGTAAAGGAAACACAACCTCATTCTATTTTTGTTGGAAAAATAGAACTCAAGTAATTTCATCATTGTTTGCATAGCAAAATGAGGTAGGTTAGTTAGTTTGAAATAAAGGCAATTAACATGTTATCTTCAAAATATACTGCACTGGTTATGAATTTAGAGTGTTTCCTTTCTCTGAGAAATGTGTTGGGCATTTTTAGTTGTGACAATTACCAGGTCTAGCATTTATTACTGTGGGGCCTAAGATGTAAACATTATCCAATAAATGGAATAGTATGACAGAGCAAATCATTGCCCTGCTCCAAATGCTCACAGCACCTTTCAGGAATTGCAGCTAAGCTAAAATGATTGGCAAAATTTTTCATTGATTAAATATAGCCAGACATGTTCTAAATTATTCTATAAAAAACATATATGTTTAGTGCTGCAAATGATCAGTCTGTAGATTTTGCATTATGTATAGCCTATACTCCTCAACAAATTGCTTTTATTTATTGATGGACTCTTCTTACAGAGATTGTATTAGCATCAGATAGCTATAACCAAAGCTTTCTCCTGGTTAAAATGTCAGAGAGGTAAATGAATACATCTCTGAGGATTATCTTTTAAAAATTGGTTTGGTTTGCTTATTTTTAGTCCAGGCTGTTTTATGTTATTTTTAAAAAATTGTTCACATTTTGCTATTTTCAAAAGATTATAGTTTAGTTTCACAGTTTATACAAGTGTGTAGCTATAACCTAAACATGGAAAAGTAGATTCTTAAAACAATCTTGCTTCCTCAATTATTCCAACATTATAATATACACAGGACACTCCTAAATCTCCTTAACTAAATTATGGTAAGCAAAGCATTAGTGCTGTATTTAAGCCCTTTAAAATAATTATTTTTCAATTAATGGAAATTTCCTTTATGTGATATTTTTTATTCTTCAGCTTTATTATGTCTATCTTGGCTAACAGTTTAAAGGTCCTTTAATGACAATGCTTTCAAATTTGTTAGAGTTTGGGCTATTTCATTTAACTTTTTCCCTAAATGTTATTTAATATTGTAACTACCTTATTCTGGATAAATTTATTATGCTGAAACATGATTATATTTTATGTACTTTTTCATTATTGCATAAAAGTGATTTCCTTCAAATTTATCACCAATAAAATCATATTTCATTATCAAATTTTATCAAATGCAAAATGAGATCACCTAGAAATACAGCTGATTAATATATATCTAACAAAAAATAATCAGGAGGAGCTTCAAGATGGCAGAAGAGTAAGAAGTGGAGATCACCTTCTCCCCACAAGTACATCAGAAATATGTCTACAGTGGAACAACTCCTAAAAACACATACTGAATGCTGGCAAAAGAACTCAGACCTACAAAAGGCAAGAAACTCTCCCCCACGTACCTGGGTAGGGCAAAAGAAAAAACCGAGACAAAAGGATAGGGAGAGGACCTGCACCAGTGGGAGGGAGGTGTGAAGGAAGAAAGGTTTCCACACACTGGAAGCCCGTTTTGCAGGTGGAGACTGAGGCTAACAGAGGGGGATGCTTTGGAGCCACAGAGGAGAGTGCAGCAACAGGGGTGCGGAGAGCAAAGCAGAGAGATTCCTGCATGGAGGATAGTGCCAGTCAGCACTCACCAGCCAGAGAGGCTTCTCTGCTCAACAGCTGGGTGGGTGGGGGCTGGAGCTGAGGCTCCAGCTTCGGAGGTCGGATCCCAGGGAAAGGACTGGGGTTGGCGCTGCATGAACACAGCCTGAAGGAGGCTAGTGCTCCACGCTAGTCAGGAGTGCCTGAGGGAAAAGTCTGGAACTGCGGAAGAGGCAAGAGACTTTTTCTTTCCCTCTTTGTTTCATAGTGCATGAGGAGAGGGGATTAAGAGTGCCTCCTAAATGACTCCAGAGATGAGTTTGAGCTGCAGCTATCAGCGCCGACACCACAGATGGGCATGAGACACTAAGACTGCTGCTACAGCCACAAGAAGCCGTGTGTGCAAATACAGGCCACTATCCACACCTCCCCTCCCAGGATCCTGTGCATCCTGCACTGCAGCCAGGGTCCCGTGGTCCAGGGACAACTTCCCAGGAGAACATGTGACAACCTCAGGCTGTAGCAACATCACACTGGCTCTGCCACCCCAATCTCACCCCACAACGTACCTCCATCCTCCCCAGCCTGAGTGAGCAGAGGCCCCTAATCAGCTGCTACTTTAACTCTGTCCTGTATGAATGAAGAACAGACACCCTCAGGCGACCTACACACAGAGGTGGGGCAAAATCGAAAGCTGAACACAAGAAGCTGTGCGAAAAAAGAAGAGAAAGGAATCTCTCCCAGGAGCCTCAGGAACAGGAGGATTAAATCTCCACAATCAACCTGATGTACCCTGCATCTGTGGAATACCTGAATACAAAATGAATCACCCAAATTAAGGCAGTGAACTTTGGGAGCAATGATATATATATATTTTGCCTTTTCTCTTTCTGTGAGTGTGTACGTGTATGCTTCTTTGTGTGATTATGTCTGTATAGTTTGCTTTTACCATTTGTCCTTAGGGTTCTGCCTGTTCAGGTTTGTTTTTTGGGGTTTTTTTTTTAGTATACATTTAGCGCTTGTTATCATTGGTGGATATGTGTTTTGGATTGGTTGCTCTCTTCTTTATATCTTTCTTTCTGTTGGTAATAATTTTAATTTTTTTATTTTAATAATTATTTTTAATTTATTTAATAAGTTTTTTATTTTATTTTATTTTTACTTTCTTTCTTTCCTTCTTTTCCATTTTATTCAGAGCCGTGTTGATGACAGGGTCTTGGAGCTCCAGGCAGGTGTCAGGCCTGTGCCTCTGAGGTGGGAGACCCGAGTTCAGGACACTGGTTCCACCAGTTCCTCCCAACTCCACATAATATCAAAGAGTGAAAATCGCCCAGAGATCTCCATATCAATATCAAGACCCAGCTCCAATCAATGACCAGTCAAACGACAGTACTGGACATCCTATGCCAAACAACTACCAAGACAGAAACACAATGTCGCCATTAGCAGAGAGGCTACCTAAAATCAAAATTAGGTCACAGACTCCCAAAACACAGCACCGGATGTGGATCTGCCCACCAAAAAGACAATATCCAGCCTCATCCACCAGAACACGGCAGGGCAGTAGTCCCCTCCACCAGGAAGCTCACAACCCACTGAAGAAACCTTAACCACTGGGGCAGACACCAAAAACAATGGGAACTAAGAACCTGCAGCCTGTGAAAAGGAGACCCCAAACACAGTAAGTTAAGCAAAATGAGAAGACAGAGAAATACACAGGACATGAAGGAGGCAGGTAAAAAGCCACCGACCAAACAAATGAAGAGGAAATAGGCAGCCTACCTGAAAAACATTCATGAATAATGATAGTAAAGATGATCCAGAATCTTGGAAATAGAATGGAGGAAAAATACAAGAAACATTTAACAAGGAACTAGAAGAGCTAAAGAGCAACAAGCAATGATGAAACAAAACAATAAATGAAATAAAAATGCTCTAGAGGAATCAATAGCAGAATAACTGAGGCAGAAGAACGTATAAGTGACTGGAAGATAAAATAGTGGAAATAACCACTGCAGGAAGGAATAAAGAAACAGAATGAAAAGAATTGAGGACAGTCTCAGAGACTTCTGGTAGAACATTAAATGCCCAACATTCGAATTATAGGGCCCCAGCAGAAGAAAGAGAAAAAGAAAGGGACTGAGAAAAATATTTGAAGAGATTATAGTTGAAAACTTCCCTAATATGGGAAAGGAAATAGTCAATCAAGTCCAGGAAGTGCAGAGAATCTCACACAGGATAAATCCAAGGAGCAACACACCAAGACACATATTAATCAACTATCAAAAATTAAAATACGAAGAAAAAATATTAAAGCTGCAAGGAAAAACAACAATAAACCCATAAGGTTAACAGCTGACCTCTCAGTGGAATTCTGCAGACAGAAGGAGTGGCAGGACATATTTAAAGTGATGAAAGGGAAAAACCTACAACCAAGATTACTTTACCCTGGCAAGGATCTCATTCAGATATGTCGGAGAAATTAAAACCATTACAGACAAGCAAAAGCTAAGAGGATTCAGCACCAGCAAAACCAGGTTTACAAAATTGCTAAATGAACTTCTCTGTCAGGAAATACAAGAGAAGGAAAAGACCTACAATACAAAGGCAAAACAATTAAGGACATGGTAATAGGAATATACATAGCGTTAAATTACATTAAAAGTACGTGGATTAAATGCTCCAACAAAAGACATAGACGGCTGAATGGATACAAAAAACTAGACCCATATATGCTGTCTACAAGAGACCCACTTCAAACCTAGGACACATACGGACAGGGACAGATACAGAAAGTAAAGGGATGGAAAAGACATTCCATGCAAAAGAAATCAAAGAAAGATGGAGTAGCAATTCTCATATCAAAAAAAAAACAATTAAACAAAAACTGTTACAAGAGACAAAGAAGGACACTACATAAAGATAAAGGGATCAATCCAAGAAGAATATAGACAATTGTAAATATTTATGCGACAATCATAGGAGCACATTGATACATAACAATAAGACAAATGCACAGCCATAAAAGGGGAAATTCGACAAGTAACACAGTCATAGCAAGGGGATTTTAACACACCACTTTCACCAATGGACAGATTCATCCAAAATGAAAATAAATAAGAAACACAAGTTTTAAATGACACATTAAACAGATGACTTAATTGATATTTTCTAGGACATTTTATCCAAAAAACAACTGAATAAACTTTCTTCTCATGGAACATTCTTCAGGATAGATCATATCTTGGGTCACAAATCAAAACCTAGGTAAATTTAAGAACATTGGAATCATATCACGTATCTTTCCAACCACAACACTATGAGATTAGAAATTAATTACATACGGAAAAAAATCTGAAAAGCCACAAATACATGGAGGTTAAACAATGCACTACTTAATAACAAAGAGATCACTGAAGAAAACAAAGAGGAAATCAAAAAATACCTAAAAACCAAATGACAATGAAACACAAGACCCAAAACCTATGGGATACAACAAAAGGAGTTGTAAGAGAGTTTATAGCAGTACAATCCTACATAAGAAAAAGAAACATCTCGAATAAACAACTAAATGACACCTAAAGCAATAGAAGAAGAAGACAACAACCCACCCACAAAAAAACCAAAGTTAGCAGAAGGAAAGAAATCGTATAAAGATCAGATCAGAAATAAATTAAAAAAGAAAAGAAGGAAACAATAGCAAAGATCAATAAAACAAAAGCTGGTTCTTTGTGAGAAGATAAACAAAATTGATAAACCACTAGCCAACTCATCAAGAAAAAAAGGACAAGATTCAAATCAATAGAATAGAACTGGAAAAAGCAGAACAAAAAACTGACACTGCAGAAATACATAAAGATCATGAGGGATTACTACAAGCAACTATATACCAATAAAATGCCCAACCTGGAAGAAATGGACAAATTCTTAGAAAAGCACAACCTTCCAAGGCTGAACAGGAAAAAATAGAAAATATAAAAGACCAATCACAAGCACTGAAATTGAGACTGTGATTAAACGTCTTCCAATATACAAAGGCCAGGACAAGGGCTTACCTGGTGGCGCCAGCAGTTGAGAGTCGGCCTGCCGATGCAGGGGACACGGGTTGGTTGCCCCGGTTGGGGAGGATCCCACCTTGCCATGGAGCAGCTGGGCCCGTGAGCCATGGCAGTGAGCCTGTGCGTCTGGTGAGACTGTGCTCGTGAGCGGGAGAGGCCACAACAGTGAGAGGGTCCGTTGTACCCCCAAAAAAAAAAGCCCAGACGAGATGGCTTCACAGGCGGATTCTATCAAACATTTAGAGAAGAGCTAACACCTATCCTTCTCAAACTCTTCCAACAAAGTGATAGCAGAGGGAGACACTCCCAAACTCATTCTATGAGGAACCATCACCTTGATACCAAAACCAGACAAAGATGTCACAGAGAAAAAAAACTAGAGGCCAATACAATGATGAATCAAAGATGTCAAAATCCTCAACAAAATAGTAGTAAACAGAAGCAACAGCATATTGAAAGGATCATACACCATGATAAAGTGGGTTTATCCCGAATGCAAGGATTCTTCAATATACAACCAATCAATGTGATACACAGGTTAACATATTGAAGGAGGAAAAACCATACGATATCTCACAGTGCAGAAAAGCTTTCGACAAATTCAACCAAAATATGATTAAAACCCACCAGAAAGCAGGCATCCACGGAACTTACCTCACATAATAAAGGCCATATTTGATGACAAACCAGAGTCAATATCATCCCCAATGTGTAAAACTGAAACCATTTCCACTAAGATCAGGAACAAGACAAGGTTGCCTGCTGTCACCACTATATTTAAAATTGTTTTGGAATTTTTAGCCACAGCAATCAGAGAAGAAAAAGAAATAAAAGGAATCCAAATGTAAAGCAGAAGTAAGGCTGTCACGGTTTACAGATGACATGATACTATACAAGAGAATCCTAAGATGCTACCAGAAAACTACTAGAAGTCTAATCAATGAATTGGTAAAGTAGCAGGATAAAAATATTTAGGCACAGCAATCTCTTGCATTCCTATACATTATGATGAAAAATCTGAAATGTGAAATTAAGGAAAACCACTCCCATTTACCATTGCAACAGAGCATAAAAAATACCTAGGAATAAACCTACCTAAGGAGAAAAAAGACCTGTATATAGAAAACTATAAGACACTGATGAAGGAAACTAAACATGATGCAAACAGAGGAGAGATGTCCAGTTTGGATGGAAGACTCAACATTGTGAAAATTGACTTACTACCCAGAGCAATCTACAGATTCAATGTAATACCTATCAAACTACCACTGCATTTTTTAACGACAACTATAACAAAATTGACAATTTTTTAGGAAATACAAAGACCCCAAATAGCCAAAGCAAACTTGAGAAAGAAAATGGAGACAGAAGAAATCAAGCACCCCTGACATCAGGACATACTACCAAAGTTAGAGTAATCAAGACAGTATGGTAAACTGGCACAAAAACAGAAATATAGATCAATGCAACAGGATAGAAAACCCAGAGATAAACCATGCACATCATGGTACCTTATTTTGATTAAAGAGGGAAGAATGGAGAAAAGGACAGCCTCTTCAATAAGAGGGTCTGAGAAAACTCTACAGCTACATATAAAAGAATGAAATTAGTAACACTCCCTAAACATCATACAGGAAAAAAATAAACTCAAAACTGGATTAAATATATAAATGTAAGTCAGATATTATAAAACTCTTAGAGGAAAACGTAGGCAGAACAATTTATGACATAAATCACAGCAAGATCTTTTGGACCACTGTCTAGCGAAATGGAAAAATAAAACAAAAATAAAGAAATAGTGAAATAATGAAACTTAAAGCTTTTGCACAGCAAAGGAATCCATAAACAAGATGAAAAACAACCCTCAGAATAGGAGAAAACACTTGCAAATGAAGCAACTGACAATGGATTAATCTCCAAATTTACCAGCAGCTCAGCAGCTTCAATAACAAAACAAACAAAAATTCCAATCGAAAAATGGCAGAAGACCTAAATAGACATTTTCAAAAGAAATATACAGATTGCCAACAAAACACATGAAAGAAGGCTCAACATCTTTAATCATTAGAGAAATGCAAATCAAACCTACTAGGAGATATCAACTCACACCCATCGGAATGGCCATCATCAAAAATCTACAAACATAAATGCTGGAGAGGGTGTGGAAAGGGGAACCCTCTTGCACTGTTGGTGGGAATGTAAATGATACAGCCACTATGGCGAACAGATGGAGACTTCATTAATAAAACTAAAAATAGAAACTTACCATATGATCCAACTTCTGGGCATATACCCTGAGAAACCATAATTCAAAAAGTGTCATGTAGCACAATGTTCATTGCGCTGTATTTACAAGAGTGAGGACATGGAAGCAGCCTAAGTACCATTAAGAGATAAATGGTAAAGCAGATATGGCACACATATATATTGGAATATTACTCAGCCATAAAATAAATGAAATTGAGTTTATGTAGTGAGGTAGATGACCTACGGTCTGTCATACAGAGTGAAGGAAGTCAGAAAGAGAAAACAAATACCAATGCTAAACACATTATATATGCGAATATTAAAAAAATGGTCATGAGGACCTAGAGACAGGACGGTGGAGGCAGGAATAAAGATGCAGACCTACTAAGAATGGGATTCAGGACATGGGGCAGGAGGAATGGTAAGCTGGGACAAAGTGAGAGAGTGGCATGAATATATACACTCTCACATGTTAAAACTGATAGCTAGTGGGAAGCAGCCGCATAGCACAGGATATCAGGCTCGGTGCTTTGGACCACCTAGAGGGGTTGGTTAGGGAGGGTGGGAGGGAGGGAGATGCAAGAGGGAGGGTATATGGGGATATATGTATAGCTGATTCATTTGTTATAAAGCAGAAGAAACGAACACACAACTGTTAAAGCAATTATACTCAAAAAAGATATTAAAAAGAAAAGAAATAATCATAGTCTTTTTCTTTACAGGAAAAATAATTTTCAACACAGCCCAGAAAACCTAGGAAAACCAGGGAAAGGAAAGCTGTAATGAACAGAAGAAATTTTATTAAAAACACGAGCCAATTCCTGATTTGATTGACATTCCTTATTTAATATGTGATTTTACTAGAATTCCCATCTGCAAAATTTCACCTGCTTTTAAATTGCATTCATTTAAATAAAATAACAGCTCCTACTATGTGACTCTCATAAGGGGGGGGATCTACATGAAATACCGAAACAACAGGCTTCTGATGTCAGTTAATTGGTACATGGATATCCTGGGGAAAGTTTGACCAAATATCAGAGGAGATTCCTATTTCTTTCCAGGCCTTAAATTAATTAATTAATACGTTATTTTATGAGAAATATTTGACACAATGATAAAACCTCTTCCAAAAGTGACCATGAAAAAACAGATTGAGCGCTACAAATAATTACTTAATTGTATGTTAAAGTAAAACAATAAAATACGATGGTCACACTTTATTCAGAATTATTTTGGAAAACGGGTTAGGACTGTCTTGGTCCCTGGACACTTGTATATAATATAAACAGTAAAAAAAAAGGCTTCAATATCTTGAGAGAATGGGCTAAAAGCATTATCTATATCAAACTATATACCTGAACAATGCTCCTAAGGAGTAAGATAAAGTATCCCCGGTATTCATATTGATGTATCCAATTCAAATACTGATAGTTGGTCTTCATGTATATTTATGGAAATTTTACAGAATGCAGGAAGTCAGACATATAGCAAGATACAAAGAC